>NW_005077482.1:0-248 GCF_000277835.1 Geospiza fortis | reverse complement strand
CACTGGCCCACAAACCAAGCAGCAGTCCCTGACGGGACAGGAGCATGGTGGATCCTATCCCAAAAATAATTCAACGAGCCTCTCTTTGTAGATTTGCAATTCCTCCTGTTACACAGGGCCCGACTCTGCAAATCCTTCCAGGTTGAGCCATTTCCTTCAGCTTCTCCCCAGCATCGTCAGCTCCACCCGGCCTCGGCGGGGGCAGGAAGATTTTAAAGATTCCTGCCCGAGCAGCAAAAATTTTAAAA
>NW_005077481.1:0-248 GCF_000277835.1 Geospiza fortis | reverse complement strand
GAAACAGGAGACAAGGGAAAACAACCTCAAGTGCCATACACCTCCTTCCCCTTCCAATGCATTTCACATTTTTCAGCCCCAGAAGTGCATATATTTCTATTTACTTCCAGCCAATTTAGGAGTTACACCTTTAAATGCCAGGATGCAATCCGGTGACTTTACCTTTTCCACACGGAAAGCGATGGCTCTGGGGGATATTTGCACTTCAGGGCAAATGAAGTTGCAGATGACATCCACTTGCAGGATCT
>NW_005077480.1:0-248 GCF_000277835.1 Geospiza fortis | reverse complement strand
CAGCCTGCAGAGGCACCAGCTCAGAGCCTAATAGCAATCTGACCATGCCAGTGCAGTGTTAGGTTGCGAATGAGCCCAGGCTCACCAGTCCAGTTGCACCTCTGTGCTGACTGGTGCTTCTGGTTTTCATTAGCACCATCCCTAAAGTTCCTGTACCATATTGCACTGCACAGTGTAAGCAAATAATGAATTTATGTTTCCATATTTAATGGGAGGAAAAGGTATAGATATTTTTGGACCAGGAAAAA
>NW_005077479.1:0-248 GCF_000277835.1 Geospiza fortis | reverse complement strand
ATGCAGCCCAGGATATGATTGGCTTTCCAAGTCTAAGATGTGTGTCAGATTTGTGCTTCAAATGTGCAAATATTTGGTGAAGTAATACCTAATTAATTCACCTTTCAGGGGTTTGTGAGAAACTCTAATTTAAGCATTCTGACTGAACTTTTTGATTTGAGGTTTTTTTTGATCTCTTACCTTTTACCTGGTCTGCTCAATTAGGTGATGTTTCTGTGTTGTGACTGATAAGAGTATGAACTTTTTTT
>NW_005077478.1:0-248 GCF_000277835.1 Geospiza fortis | reverse complement strand
AAAAAATACCATTGATGGTATTCCAACAGAGTCTAATATTCTGTATTTCACAACATATTACGATCAGTCACAGAACACCTATAAAGAGTTAGCCTAGGCATGAATAATTTCCTAGTGGTTTATGTACATCAAGATTGGAGAATTGGGAGACATTAAACCTTTAGAAACACTTAAAGGAGACTGACAAGAACCTGTGTACTAACATATGATTTACAAGCCAAACCACTCTCCATGATATTTGAAAAGTC
>NW_005077477.1:0-248 GCF_000277835.1 Geospiza fortis | reverse complement strand
CCCGGGCAGCCCGCTCCACTGCTCTGTGACCCTCAACGTAAAAAAGTTCTTACTCATGTCTAGGTGGAACTTGTGTTTCATTTTAGAGCCACTTCTCCTCGTCCTGTCGCTGGGCACCGCTGAAGTCTGGCACTTTCCCCTTGGCGATATTTATATGTATTTATGAGATCTCTCTTAGCTTTCTCACTTTTAGAGACCTGAAGCTGGACTAAACAGGCGCAGCTCCCGCAAGTGCCCTCCTAAGAGAT
>NW_005077476.1:0-248 GCF_000277835.1 Geospiza fortis | reverse complement strand
AATTTGGTATCACCCGGTTTAAATGTGCTAGTGCACTCCTCAGGTTCCTTCACAGCTCCTTTGATTCTGCTGGCCTGGATCCACTCTCTTTTCCTTTGGCTCAGATTGCTGCCTCAGCTGTCAGTAGTACTTGAACAGGACTTCTTAATAGCACAGGAACAGTGACTGGAGGAAAGGCAACTCTACATCAGGATTTGCCATTAGCATTCTTCAAAACTTGCTGGGTTTAGCAACAAGTTGGTTTTTTT
>NW_005077475.1:0-248 GCF_000277835.1 Geospiza fortis | reverse complement strand
CAGGATTTGGGAATTCTGGGATTTGGGGTTTATTGATTCCTGGAATTTTGGGACTTGTGGGAGAAGGAATTCCCAGGAATTTTTGTGCTTTAGAATTCCCAGGGGTTTTTTTTTAGCATCGAGAATTCCTGGGGATTTCTGGGAACTTTTGGGGATCCTGAATTCCATGCTCTGGGATTTCTGTGAATATTTGGGAATTCTGGGATTTCAGACTTTTGGGATTTGGGAATTCCAGGATTGGGGAATTT
>NW_005077474.1:0-248 GCF_000277835.1 Geospiza fortis | reverse complement strand
GTTATACCTTAAAATTAAGTCCTTTCTCCCATTTAACTATACTTAACCTTTCTGCAAATATACTGCCCAGTGCTGGGAACTGAGGCTGAAAACCTCTCCTCTCATAAAGCAATATAAAATGCTAATCTTTGAACATATTCCTCCTGTCCAATTCAATCAAAGCAGAACACATTAAATGTAGAGATGACATTTAGCTTTCATTCACCATAAAAGGGAAAAATGCAACTAGGAAACTCTATGACAGTTAT
>NW_005077473.1:0-248 GCF_000277835.1 Geospiza fortis | reverse complement strand
AGGCACGAGGCCATGAATATTGAAGTGCAGAGGGGCCTTTTATGGAGCCCACAGATGTGCCGGGACTCGGGGCCGGCCCCATCACCTCGGGCCGCTTGAAAAGGCCGAACAAAAGCGCGGAGAGAGAGGGCGAGGGGCGGAGGGGGCAGGGAGGCGAGGAGCAGGAAAAAGTTGAAAGCGAAGAAAAGAGGGCTGGAGTTGATGGATATTCCATCTGTTTGTGGCCAGGGCATTCACAAAGGACGTGG
>NW_005077472.1:0-248 GCF_000277835.1 Geospiza fortis | reverse complement strand
AACATCAGAAATGTCTGGGTTTATAAATTATGACTTTGAATGCATTGCAGTCTTTTGTGTTGTGTATTTACAGGCCTGGTTTAAATCTCCTTTAGTTCTTCTGAGTTATAAAATGAAAGCTAAGGAGATTTAATTGTGGTCTTAATACGTGCAGAGAAGTGGGAATTCTGAGCGTGTAGGCAAATCCTGGCTGGAAAAACTGCACTTCACAAACCGTAATTCTGAACTTGGCTGTGAAAATGCTGAGG
>NW_005077471.1:0-248 GCF_000277835.1 Geospiza fortis | reverse complement strand
CAGTCTGGAGAAGAGAAGGCTCAGGAGAACCTCACTGTGGCTTTTCAGTACTCAAAGGTGGCTTACAAGAAAGGTGGGAATGGATCTTTTAGCAGGGTCGGTTGCAATATGACAAGGGGAAAGCAGTTTAAACTAAAAGAAGGTTGCTTTAGGCTGGATGTAAGGAACAAATCTTTTAAAGTAGGAGTGGTGAAACACTGGCACAGGTTGCCCTGAGGAGTTGTGAATGCCCCATTCCTGGAAATATT
>NW_005077470.1:0-248 GCF_000277835.1 Geospiza fortis | reverse complement strand
GGAGCTGGATGGGGGGAGAGCCAGGGAGGGCCTCTCCAACAGCCCCTGGAATGCTGGGCTTTGGGCCCTGGCAGCCATCACAAAGGCCATGGAACACTGGGGGTATGACCCTGGCAACTGTCACAAAGGCCATGGAACGCTGGGAGTTGGATCCTGGCAACAATCAACAGCTCCTGGCTATTGGGGTTTGTACCCTGGAGCTGTCAACAGCTCGTGCACTTTGGGGCTTGGACCTTGCAAAGGCCAAC
>NW_005077469.1:0-248 GCF_000277835.1 Geospiza fortis | reverse complement strand
CATGACCTCCAGAATGGGCTGTTCCATTCCCTTTTCAGGTATGGAGGTGAGGCTGACAGGACGTACCTTCCCAGGTCCTCCTTCTCATCCTTTTGGAGATGGCAGTAATGTTGACTTTGCTGCAGTCATTGGGTGACTCTGCTGCTCTCCATGCTTTTGCACAGATAGTGGAGGTTGGCTTATCAACATTGGCCAGCTCCCTGGGTTCCCATGGGTGCATCCCATCAGAGCCCATGGATTTATGGGTG
>NW_005077468.1:0-248 GCF_000277835.1 Geospiza fortis | reverse complement strand
AAATCTGCAATTGTGAAGTCCCTCCCACGTTTTGGTAGTTTTTCCCATGACAACCACCATGGGTCATTTCAGCTAATTGGGGTAGAATTTTAAGGATGACCTGTTCAGAAGCAAGAGTTGTCTTCATCTATCTCTGAGATCATCTTCATCTCTGGGAACAGAAGTTTTCTTCTTCCATCCCTGGGGCAAGTTTTCTCATGTCTCTCATCCCTCTCTGTTCAAGCTACTTCAACATCTGCTTGCTTCAA
>NW_005077467.1:0-248 GCF_000277835.1 Geospiza fortis | reverse complement strand
GAAGCCCAGGATGTCAATGGCACTCTGACAAAAGAGTTGTTAAGGTGAGTACCCCAGCTGTTAAAGGCCAGAGAAATGAAACTTCACGTGAGAAAACTTCTGCTACTTACGTCGGTGGCCATCAGCTCTTCCTGGTCGTTAATGCTGGGAACTGTGATCTCACCTTGACTCACATACAGGTAGTCATAGGGGTTGGTGGTGATCAGTAACATCTCTGAAAAGAAGAACAAAACCCAGCCAGGTCAAAT
>NW_005077466.1:0-248 GCF_000277835.1 Geospiza fortis | reverse complement strand
AACATTCCCTGGGGTTCTATCTTCCATGGGATTTGACCTTCCATGGGGTTCTACCTTTTCTGGGGTTCCACCTTCCCAAAAAGGTTTGACCTTCCCTACGGTTTTTACCTCCCCAGATGTTTTTACCTTCCCAAAAGGGTTCAGCCTTCCGTGGGGTTCGACCTTCCATGGGGTTTTACTTTTTCTGGGGTTCTGCCTTCCCAAAAGGGTTCAACCTTTCCAGAGGTTTTTACCTTCCCAAAAGGGTT
>NW_005077465.1:0-248 GCF_000277835.1 Geospiza fortis | reverse complement strand
AGTCTTGTATGGGAACTGAACACCAAAACCAACATCTTAAAACTCTCCACTCAGAGTACATTTTTTCTACAGCAACGTGTTCATGTGGGGAAAGACAGAGGAAGGGAAAAATCAGCCAGATGTACAGGACTTGCTGTGCTGAATCCTCAGCTGCGCAGACCTTCCTCACAGCAAATCCATCCCAAATGTTATAAATACCTGAGAAGTGTGGTCACTTATCAGGACCTGGAAAACCCCTCTGGTGGGGG
>NW_005077464.1:0-248 GCF_000277835.1 Geospiza fortis | reverse complement strand
CGCCGGTTTAAAAGGAATTTGGGAAAAAATTGTAATAAATGAAGCCAAGGGAATTTTTGGGGTGAAAAAGGGAAATTCCTGCTCGGGGAACCGGGACAAAGCCCCGCTCACCGCGACTCCTCGGGAAAGGGAAAAAAAATTCCGATTTTTACCCAATTTTAGCTCCGTTCGCTGGTTTTTCGGGGCGTGCGAGCGCGGCCGATCCTTCTGCAGCTTTTCCTCCTTTGTGGGTTAAAACCAGAAAAAAA
>NW_005077463.1:0-248 GCF_000277835.1 Geospiza fortis | reverse complement strand
CAGCCTGAGCTGTTTCTGTGTCACTGTGCTGTGAATAGATGTGTATGGAATGAGACATCCGAGACTCTGCCCGGGGAAATGCAGGGTGGAGCCTGTGAGGGAGCCGGGTCTGACTGAGGGGTGGGCAGGAGCCCAGCAGGGACCCCTCGGAGCCGCCCACGGTGGAGGGGCTGCGGTCCCAGCAGGGAAAGTCCCTGACCCCGGGGATGAGGCTGCCCCGGCCTCGGGAATGGCCAGCCTGGGAAGTT
>NW_005077462.1:0-248 GCF_000277835.1 Geospiza fortis | reverse complement strand
GTCTGAACAAGTGAGGTCAAAGCGAGTGAGGGAACACCTGTTCGGGAAAAATGGGTAAATGCCAAAGCAAAAACCCAGGAGCTGGTATAAACCAGCAGGAAAATAAAGGTCCTGAAAGTACTGGAAAAAGAGGGAGCAGTTTGCCAGATATACCCCAGGACAGCCCCCTTGGGGTAATGTTAAAATTGTGAGATAAATGTGAATCCAGGAGAGGAAAAAGTAAAGAAAAAATGATTCAGTATTGTATG
>NW_005077461.1:0-248 GCF_000277835.1 Geospiza fortis | reverse complement strand
GTCAAGATATCCTAACTGCTATTCTATCATGTTGGGCTTTTAAATTCTACCTTTCGCCCAGAAGAATCTTTGAAAAGCATGAATTGCTTTATTATTTGTGTATTCGTTTTTGCTTTCTGTTATAAAGCTGATAAATGCTTGTAACAAAACTCTAATTTAAGCTGTTTTGAACATATTTTTTACTCCCAAATCAAAGAGTAACAGTTACTCCCTTATAACATATATGTTTAATACAGAAGACAACAAAA
>NW_005077460.1:0-248 GCF_000277835.1 Geospiza fortis | reverse complement strand
CATAGCACACTCTAGCAAGTCAGAAATAATTCAAGATAAGTAACATGAAACAAATCACCCAGTCTTCCCAGCTATCATTTATACTTTTACCAGTTTCATCTCCAACAAAGAAGTTCCAATGCAATTGCAGTTTTCTATTATTTAATAATGTTGTCACTATATTATGGCTTACAAAAAACACTTAAAGCTATTCACAGCTCCTGATTCCAGCCCTCAGTGCTAAACTTGTGCTCAGTGCCATCACACAT
>NW_005077459.1:0-248 GCF_000277835.1 Geospiza fortis | reverse complement strand
AGCCCACAGCCTCCTCAGGCCCCGCCCCCGCAGTGCCACGCCCGCGGCACCGCGCGCGCACCCGGGAGCTCCGCCCACCCCGGCAGAGGCTCCACCCCCAGCCCGCGTGTGTGACGTACGTGAGTGACGTCAACGCGTGTGGCGTGTGTCATGTACACGTGTGTGCACCTGTGTGCACGTGAATGTGTGTGAACACCTGTGAGAATGTGTGTGTGAACCGGTGTGTGTGTGTGCATGAACATGTGTGT
>NW_005077458.1:0-248 GCF_000277835.1 Geospiza fortis | reverse complement strand
ATTTTAACCAATTCTTTTCACTGCAGACCACACCAAGATGAAGTGTAGTTTGAGTTTAGCAAATGTCTAGCAATGCATTACTACTACATGACTGTGAAGAAACTGATCTTTTTCCTCCTACCTGATTCCAGAAGCATCTTTGCAAACATGGGATTCAAAGGAAACTCTGCTATTCTCATCCCAAGAGGCTCTGTTAACCGGCAGTGCATGTCCAAACCTGCAGCACATTCAGAAATGCAGCTGGGACA
>NW_005077457.1:0-248 GCF_000277835.1 Geospiza fortis | reverse complement strand
TAATTTTCCCATTTCCCTTTTGAACGCCCTAACATCACTGGTATCAATCGGGGTGTGCACGTACCCGAGCACCCCTGGGGCAGTCGGGACCTCCCTCAAAGGGAAGATACCCGGTTTCTCCTCCTCGTCACCACTTTCCCCCACCGTCAACCTCCTAGCCCTCTGCTGCGTACAATGCGCTGGAGGAGAAGTGTCTCTGCGGACATCCTCCTTTTTATTTTCTGCTTTTACATGTTCCGACAGTTGTG
>NW_005077456.1:0-248 GCF_000277835.1 Geospiza fortis | reverse complement strand
CTCTGAAAGTCTGTGTGTGTGAGGACAAGATTGATCTGGGGGTTCTTCTGACAGCCCTGATAAATGCAGCCATTTTCACCTAATGTTCTAATAAATTATATTCATCTGAATGTGTTTCAGGCCAAGCTGGAATTATTTTTTAATACTCCATTCTGCTGTGCTCCAATCTATTCTAACTTCATAGGGCATGAATAATGGGGCATCTGGGGAAAAGAACCCACCATCAGAATCAAAAGATGTCTCTGTTT
>NW_005077455.1:0-248 GCF_000277835.1 Geospiza fortis | reverse complement strand
ATTTTCCTTTGTCATATCAGTACACGTCCCTGTAAAAAGTCCCTTTCCAGCTTTTCCTTTTCCTTTGCTCTCTGAAAGTGAGCAAGTGTTCTGTGATTATGGAGTGATTATTGTGTATCCAGACTGACAGATCAGGACAAGAAGTCAGCCTGGACAGCTCTGACCAGGACCAACCATGCTTCATGGCAACCAAAGTCTCCTGGACAGGTGGGGTGAATATGTGGGAATGCTGATATTTATTAACACAG
>NW_005077454.1:0-248 GCF_000277835.1 Geospiza fortis | reverse complement strand
TCCATCCCAGTCAGACCCACCACAACCCCAAATCATACTACTTTTTTTACTTACTTTTTAATGTAGTACTGAAACAGGAATTATCACAAGAACAAAATCCTATTGTAAGATCTTAAGAACAGAGTATTCTTCATTTAAAATGTTTTCTTGTACGTGCAGATGTGACATTTTCATTAGAATTATGCACATTTCTGAAACAGTTCAAAAATACTCTTAAGAATTCGGTGAAGTTCATTTTTCACTGAAAA
>NW_005077453.1:0-248 GCF_000277835.1 Geospiza fortis | reverse complement strand
TTTTTTTTCATGATTTTATGCAATATCTATTCCTATAGATGTTCTGTATCAGTTTATATACACCTACAATACAACACATTGAGCAATCCAATATTTGTCTTTAATGTTGTGATTATCTCTCTCCCATCTTGTGGGCCTATCTTGAAATTTTCCTTTTACCCACAATTTCCAATTTTTGTGTATGTGAATAGTATTTGTATAATCCAGTCACACTCCCATGAGTATGTGTGACTACTTAAGTTCCAAGC
>NW_005077452.1:0-248 GCF_000277835.1 Geospiza fortis | reverse complement strand
AATGGGCAGATATTGTCCCATGCTGGTGATGAAGCCAGGGCAGAGGCAGCAGTGTGGGACAGCAAGGTTTGTCACTGCACTGCTGTGCAAATATTTCCTGCAGGCGGCTGAGGGAACAGGAAGCATTAGCAAAGTGGCCAGGGCTGTGTCAGTGGGTGAGAACAGGAGGAGAGAGGCTGCAGGAAGGCACAGGGAGCTGAGAGGGACACTGAGTCTCAGCACAGGGAACACAGCTTCAGCTGGACATG
>NW_005077451.1:0-248 GCF_000277835.1 Geospiza fortis | reverse complement strand
TCTTTGAAGAAGTTGTGTGGATGGAGATGATGCATGTCAGATGAACTCTTGAGTGAGAGGAGGAGCATGTCTGTGCAGGCTCTGTTTTAACATGGAGGGGATCCTTAGGACTGAATGCCATGAAATACACATTAAAATATGCTCAACTAAAGAAAAAAAGAGTACTGTCTAAATACACAACTGCATCTGGGAAAGGGTTTAATTGAGAAATAACATGGTGGCTGGGATACTGAGACATATTTGAGGAA
>NW_005077450.1:0-248 GCF_000277835.1 Geospiza fortis | reverse complement strand
TTAACATGAAAGTTATATAACGATAGATTATATAAACATGTTCATCCTGAACCCATGTCGGAGTCAGATTTGGGTTTGTACCCCTGACACCCAGAGCTCCTCAATAAAAGCACATGCATATAATCATTCTCATGATTATGTGTTTCTGAAAGCTAACACTAGTTCACCCTGTCCCTTCTACAGGAGTAACCAACCCAAGGGGGTTGGAAAGTTTACAGAAGTGGCAAACAGATGTCACAAAGTACCCT
>NW_005077449.1:0-248 GCF_000277835.1 Geospiza fortis | reverse complement strand
GCAGCGCGTTCTTCAGCCCGGCCTCCTTCCTGCAGCCCCGAGAAATGCCGGGTTTAGGGATGAGGGCGGCGAAGGGGCGTGTGGGCCCGGTGAGGGCGGGATGGAATTCCCGGAGCGGCCCAGGGATTCCTGGGAATTCCCCTCCAGGGATGGGAATGCACCTCCCCGAGTCCCTTCCAACGGTTCCCGATGCTTCTCCATGGAAAAATTCATCTCAAATATCCATGGAAAATGGAATTTTCCAATGC
>NW_005077448.1:0-248 GCF_000277835.1 Geospiza fortis | reverse complement strand
AGGGGTTTAATGCCTTTGTATTTGCTCTTATCTCAATTTTCTAAGGCAACTGTTCATATGTGATTAAAGAACAGGAAAAAAAGACCATAAAAATACCCAAGAAGTTTCCCATAACCTTTCACAAATAATCTTAATTTGAAAATATCTCCTTCCCATAAACAATACATCTGAAGGAATTCATCTAGAGGTCATCTTCCTTTGGCAGCAGATTTGGTCATTGACTCCCAGAATGCTAATATTGTAAAAAA
>NW_005077447.1:0-248 GCF_000277835.1 Geospiza fortis | reverse complement strand
GGGAGGCATCCTTGCTTTACCCCAGGGTGCTCAAAGTAGACACATTTCACACTTGCTCTTCCAAGAGCTGAACCTCAAGATGTTTCTCAGACCTCTGCAGGTACACAGAGGTATTTTACAAGAGTGAGGAGAAAGCTTTTCCATTTCTTCTGCTCTGGCATTACAGGGAAGGGCTTGATGCACTAGTGCAGTGCTCCAGTGGTGCAAAAGCATTGACAACAAGCCCTTCTGAGAGATAAAGGAATGGG
>NW_005077446.1:0-248 GCF_000277835.1 Geospiza fortis | reverse complement strand
CTCCTTTCCCTGAGCTTTTATTGCTGAACATGATGTCATATGGTATAGAACATCTCTTTATTCAATTTGGGTCAGCTGTCCTGGCTGTGTTGCTTCCCAGCCTCTTGTCCATCCCCAGCCTACCCAGTGGTGGAGGGAGCAGAGGGGGAAAGAAAAAGCCTTGATCCTGTGCTAGTGCTGCTCAGTAACTGGCAGAACTGTGCTGTGTTTTCAACACTTGTTCAGCACAAATCCAAAGCACAGCACCA
>NW_005077445.1:0-248 GCF_000277835.1 Geospiza fortis | reverse complement strand
AAAACCCAGCTCCTCTGTTGGAACAGAAGAATTTTCTCTCCATCAAGCCATGGACCTGGAATCAGGCTACTCTTCCACTCTTTCTCCCAGCTGACAGTGCAATTTCTCTCTCCAGAAAACTGTCAGAGTGGGGCAGTGCTACTGTACACACAGGAACAATAAGCAGCTCCAGGTCTCAAAGGTGACATCATAAACTCTGGAAAATGAGAAGGAGGATGCACCCAGAGATCCTTTACCTGCAGGCTTCT
>NW_005077444.1:0-248 GCF_000277835.1 Geospiza fortis | reverse complement strand
ATTCTGCATTCTTTGTGTCCATTGTCAATGATAGATTCTTCTCCCCAAGGTTTGTTAGCTTCTCCCAAGGTCTGAGACAACACCTGGACAATAGTACCACCTGTTTTTATCTCAAGTTCCCACAGTGGTGACTTCTCTTACAGTCCAAATTCCATGTATCCACAGAGACATATGCAGGGGGCTTTAGTGGCCCTTGGTGGTCACAGATGTCATCTGTCCCGTAACTTGGGGTGATCTTTGTTTGACCA
>NW_005077443.1:0-248 GCF_000277835.1 Geospiza fortis | reverse complement strand
TGTCCTTGTTGATGCAGCCCAGCATCCTCTTGGCTTTCTGTGCTTCAGCAACAGCTTGTTCACGCCTTGGAGCTTGCTGTCCACCAGGACTCCCAGGTCTCTTTCCACAAAGCTGTTCCCCAGATGAGTGGATCCCAGCCTGTGCTGTACTCCTGGATTATGTTTTCCCAGGTGCAAGGTCTGACACGTGTTGAACTTCAATAGGTTCTTGTGAGCCTGCACTTCCAGCCTATCCAGGTCTTCCTGCA
>NW_005077442.1:0-248 GCF_000277835.1 Geospiza fortis | reverse complement strand
AATGCCTGCACTTATTTTGTGTTACTAGGAGGTTAAAACCAAAACAAAACTATGAATCAAATCCTGGAGAGAAAAACTCTATTTGCACAGTCTATTTCTTGCCTGTTAGAGGATCTGGTTGGAGGCAGAGGGGAGGCATGAATAGGGCAATATAACAGTTCTTCAGAACCAAGACTGCAGATAGCATAATGCATGGTATTGCCTCCACCTGACCTGGCTGGAAAAATCAGGAGGTCATTTGAAATTCT
>NW_005077441.1:0-248 GCF_000277835.1 Geospiza fortis | reverse complement strand
TGCCACTGCCTGGGGCTCTGCAGGGCCTCTCTGCCCTCCCAGGAGCCAACAGCTCCTCCTCATTCATGGCCACCAGCAAACTCCCTGAGGGCTCCTTTGGCTCCTGGCTCCAGACCATGAGTGAAGGTGTCGGGCACAGGGCTGAGGGTGGAGCCCTGCAGAGCCCCACTGGTGACAGGCCCCAGCCTGGTGTCACCCCAGCCACTGCCACCCTCTGTGCCCAGCCCTGAGCCAGCTGCTCACCCATC
>NW_005077440.1:0-248 GCF_000277835.1 Geospiza fortis | reverse complement strand
ACTCAGGTGCCCTCCCACACACAGCCAGGCCTGTCCCTGTCCCAGTCCAGGTTCCTCCCTCACACTCGAGATATTTGGTTTATTTACAGGCCTTTATTTCAGTTTTGCTGGGTGGCAAACCCACAGCTGCAGCACAACCAAACCCTTCTCTACTGACACGTTTTACCAATCACAGGCACTGCAGTGCCAGGTTTTGTGGGTAATTAGTGCCCTCCCTGCTGCTGGTAACGAGCCCCTGGCTGCTGTCA
>NW_005077439.1:0-248 GCF_000277835.1 Geospiza fortis | reverse complement strand
TTGGAGTGAGTCCAGAGGAGGCAACCAGAATGTTCAGAGAGATGGAGCACCCCTCCTTTGAGGATAGGCTGAGAGAATCATGATTGCTGAGCCTGAAGTAGAGACTTTGCAGTGACATAACTGTGGCTTTCTACATGAAGGGAGCCTACATGAAACAGAGATTTTTTACAAGGGCATATAATAACAGGACAAGAGCAGTCATGGTTTTGAAAGGAAAGAGGGAAATTCAGACATAAAGATATAAAGAA
>NW_005077438.1:0-248 GCF_000277835.1 Geospiza fortis | reverse complement strand
GTGACCCCGTGGTGACCTCGTGGTGACCTTTGGTGACCCCTGGTGACCCCTGGTGTCCCCGCAGTACCTGAAGAAGCTGCACACGCAGGAGCGGGCGGTGGAGGAGGTCAAGTTGGCCATCAAACCCTTCTACCAACGCAAGGACATCACCAAGGACGAGTACAAGGACATCCTGCGCAAGGCCGTGCACAAGGTACCCCAAAATCGGGGACAATCCCCCCAAAAAAATAAAAAAAAAATTAAAAAAA
>NW_005077437.1:0-248 GCF_000277835.1 Geospiza fortis | reverse complement strand
TTCTCCTTCCCAGCATCCACATAAAGAGAGGTGTTAAATAGTGCCAGCATCGCAGAGGCCACCGCTACCTGCGTGATGGTGGTGGGGGCGCCTGGCCGGTAACGGAAACATGATGAGCGACTCCCTGGAGCAGAACCTAGATGAGATCAACATTTTGGCACTGCGAGATCCTGAAGGAATCTTTGAATTAGTGGGACTTTTTGGCAATGGTACCTAGGAGGAGCAGTTTTTCTTCTAGTCAGAGAAGA
>NW_005077436.1:0-248 GCF_000277835.1 Geospiza fortis | reverse complement strand
GATGTTTCAGGAATGATTTCCCTGTATTAGCAGTGCCATTTCAGGGGTCATTTCCCTGTATCAGCAGTGCCATATCAGGGATGATTTCCCCTTGCCAGCAGTGCCATCCCAGCAGTGACATTTCAGGGATGAGTTCCCCATTTCAGTGATGATTTCCCCATGTCAGCAGTGATCTCCCTGTATCAGCGGTGCCATGTCAGGGATGATTTCCCTGTGTCAGGGATGATTTCCCTGTGCCAGCAGTGATT
>NW_005077435.1:0-248 GCF_000277835.1 Geospiza fortis | reverse complement strand
CCACTTGTGCTCATGCTGGGCCTTTTTCCAGGGATTTTCACTGTCAGAGCCATTCCTTGGGGTTAAGATTTGGTAAAGACATGAAAAAAGAGAGTAAGCAGGTATGGCTTAGGGATTTTTACCTCAGAGTGGATTGGGCCTGATGTGTCTGTGAACGGAGCCAATTGTGCTCATGCTGAGCCTTTTTTTCAGAGGGTTTTTCAGTGCTAGAACCATTGCTAGGGGTTAAAATGTGGTGAAAATACTGA
>NW_005077434.1:0-248 GCF_000277835.1 Geospiza fortis | reverse complement strand
ACCACTCATCACTGGTCTCCACTTGGATGTTGAACCATTGATCACAACACTGAGCATGGCCATCCAGCCAGTTCCTTATGCACTGAATGGACAATCTGTCACATCCATGTCTCTCCAGATTAGGAACAAGGATGTCATGCTGGGCAGTGTCAAGTGTTTTGCCCAAATCCAGGTAGGTGGTGGCAACTGCTCTTCCCTCATCCACCATCTCAGTAACTCCATCACAGAAGGCCACCAAATTTGCCAGG
>NW_005077433.1:0-248 GCF_000277835.1 Geospiza fortis | reverse complement strand
AAAAAAAGGATATATTGTGCAGACTGTAGAGTACTCCCTAATAGTTCATTTCCACTTCTCAGTACACAGGTCTCTGTGTTGTCTTCAGGTCAGAGAAACAGAATTGTAACAGAGAATAGAAACCCCAGTTACTGAAAAACAACTAATATATGGATAACTAATATACAGATAAATATGTAAAAAATATTAATCTCAGATATGAGGAACAAGACTCCTAACCACTGGTTTTGGCTGGAGTAGAATTAATT
>NW_005077432.1:0-248 GCF_000277835.1 Geospiza fortis | reverse complement strand
GCCAGAGGGATGTCCTGGGTCCTGATATCTGCATAGCCAGGGCAGGGTGTGGGAGCAGCTGGACACAGATTCTTTGTCACCCTGAGTCCCACCCTGCTCCCACCCTGAGCTGCTCTGTGGCTGCAGGAGCCACAGGCTCAGCACATGAACCCCACAGACACCCAGAGAAGAGGCCTGGGGCACCCCAGAAGTGACAAATAATGTGTTTAGCTTTGGAGGAACTCCAGCCTTACAGGTTCCAGAAGCAC
>NW_005077431.1:0-248 GCF_000277835.1 Geospiza fortis | reverse complement strand
ACTGTGCCAGGGCTGGGTTTGGTGTCAGTAAAAGGCACAGAAAGTTGGTTTTGTGTCAATAAAAGGCACAGAAATCTGGTTTTTGTGTGAGTTATGATGCTGATTTATGGTGATATTTTCCTGGGGTGTTTGTCAGAGGCAGGCTGAGTGTTGGAGTCACCACCAGAAACTGTGCCAGGGCTGGGTTTGGTGTCAATAAAAGGCACAGAAATCTGACATTTTTGTCAATAAAAGGCACAAAAAGTTGG
>NW_005077430.1:0-248 GCF_000277835.1 Geospiza fortis | reverse complement strand
GATGATTTGGGGTCTGGAGCATCTCTTGTGAGGAGAGACTATGGGAGCCGTGCCTGTTTAGTCTGAGAAGACAGAGGGTATCTCATAAAAATGTCTTGAAGACAGATGCCAAGAGGATCATGCCAGGCTCTTTCAGTGATGCCCAGCAACAGGATGAGTTACAATGACCATGAACACAAGAAGCTCCACCTACACATGAGGAAGAACTTTACACTGAGTGAGGCAGAGCACTGGAACAGGCTGCCCGG
>NW_005077429.1:0-248 GCF_000277835.1 Geospiza fortis | reverse complement strand
TAGTTCTGTACACAGCCTTTCCATCCACTGAGGTCCAACTCCATTTTAGTTCACATTTTAGTTCTGGCAGATATGTAAAAAGTAACAACCTTTCCATCTTCTCTGGAGAACATGTTCATCACTTAGTGTGGTTATTAGTCAGGCAGAACTTGCAGCAGCACTTGCGCCAGTTTGGAATTCATCTCCCACACAGAGACAGAAGCACAAACCTGCCCGTGTTTTTGTCAGACCCATTAGGCACCCAGTGC
>NW_005077428.1:0-248 GCF_000277835.1 Geospiza fortis | reverse complement strand
TTAATCCCTCATCTTTCCTCATTCCCAGCATCCATGGGTGCCATCCTTTAACCCCACACCTTTCCCTATTCCCAGCATTAATCCCTCACCTTTCCTTCTTCCCAGCATCCATGGGCACCCGTCTGTTAACCCCACAACTTTCCCTATTCCCAGCCATCCATCGGTGCCATCCATCAATCCCTCACCATTCCCTATTCCCAGCATCCATGGGTACCCATCCGTTAACCCCACACCTTTCCCCATTCCCA
>NW_005077427.1:0-248 GCF_000277835.1 Geospiza fortis | reverse complement strand
TCCCCAGCCCGGGGTTTTGGGGTGACCGGTGCCCCCCCATGTCCCCAAGATGCCCCTGTGTGCCCAGGCCAGGTTTTGGGGTGACCCAGTGTGCCCACCCAGGGTTTTAGGGTGACACGGTGTCCCCAGCCCTGCCCCAGGGTTTTGGGGTGTCCTCATGTCCCCACCCCGGGGTTTTGGGGTCACTCAGTGTCCCCCTGTGTGTCCCCAGTACGGAACAGGGATCAGCACACAGGGGTTCAGTACAT
>NW_005077426.1:0-248 GCF_000277835.1 Geospiza fortis | reverse complement strand
GCAGCCAGTGCTGACCAGTGAGTACCTGGGAGCAGCGGGATGGTTTTGCAGGACAGCAAATGCCTCAGTGGGGTCTTCTGTTGGGTAGAGGACCTTGGGCATGGATAATCAGCTCCTGGGGACATGAGGATCTTCCTGCCCTTCCCAGTGGGGAACTGGGCTGGCAAGAAACCTCTGCACTTGCCCAGCCAGGGCTGTAACAACCAAGTCTTTGCTCCTTGTCATTCCCCATCTGTGCTTCTTCCAGC
>NW_005077425.1:0-248 GCF_000277835.1 Geospiza fortis | reverse complement strand
TCAGTTGGAAGGGACCTACAATGATCAGCTTGTCCAACTGCCTGACCAAGTTAAAGCACATTGTTAAGGGCATTATCCAAACACCTCTTAAATGCTGGCAGGCTTGGGGCACCAACCACCTCTCCAGCCTGGTCCAGTGTTTAACAATTCTCTCACAGAAATGCTTCCTAATGTCCTCTGAACCTCCTCTGGCATATCTTTGAACCATACCCACACAATCCATCACTGGATACCAGGGAGAAGAGCTC
>NW_005077424.1:0-248 GCF_000277835.1 Geospiza fortis | reverse complement strand
AAGTTCACAGAGAACTGTCTCCTGTGGAAGAGACTCCATGGCATAGCAAAAAAGACACCTCTCTCTAAGCAGACTGAAGAAAGACTTTTAGAAGTGACAAACTGATTAAAAGCCCCATGTTTTGTCTCCCTCTGTTGTTGGTCGGAAGGAAAGAAGGGCTATGGAAGGGTTTTAAATCTCATTATTCTTTTTAAATTTCATTAATAGATTTTTCTTTATATATTTTAAAGTTTTGAGCCTGTTTTGCC
>NW_005077423.1:0-248 GCF_000277835.1 Geospiza fortis | reverse complement strand
GAAGCTGTCAGGCAGCTCGAACCAGTCGAGGAGCTGGATGATGTTGTAGCAGCCAGAGCGCACCTTCTCCATCAGCACGATCTCCATGGGCACGCGGGTGCCGTCGGGCTGTGAGGAGGAGAAAATCAGTGCCTCCGGCAGGCCTGATGCTGCTGCCCTGGGGCTGCTGCGCTGCGCCCTGCCTGGGATGCCCCGGCGCCCCCTTGCGCAGCCTCCCTGGTGCTTGGGCTTCCTCCCGCCCAGGGGCT
>NW_005077422.1:0-248 GCF_000277835.1 Geospiza fortis | reverse complement strand
GTGCTCAGTTTGACTGCTGGAAATGGTAAACTCAGAGTAGGGCCAATAATTAGAGCCTTGATTAGAAAGAGGCTTCAAACAAGTAGTTGCATTTAAGCTGTTGATTTTAGCAAAACTAGGCTGAATTCTGTTGAAATGTGGAAAACTACAAGAGAATCAACCAACAAAGGTGTCAGCTAGAAAGGGCTACCTTACACTAGGAATTAGAAAAGCAAGGCTTTTCTCAGGATATGGAGCTCACGGGCGTA
>NW_005077421.1:0-248 GCF_000277835.1 Geospiza fortis | reverse complement strand
AAAATAAAGATTCGAAGTGGAGTTGGGGAATTTGCTCCCACAAACAGAAGGGTGGGAAAGGAATTCCATAATCCCATGGAGGTTCCATAGGAAGCATTTATACCCCTGTGGCAGCTAATAATACCTTGCTAATTGCCAATATTAATAAATCTACTGTTTATTATAAGAAATAATCATAGTTTTAGGTTGTAATGAGTGGTTGTACTACTGGATCCTAAAAGATAATATTGTAAATAGAATTTAATAGA
>NW_005077420.1:0-248 GCF_000277835.1 Geospiza fortis | reverse complement strand
TCCCCTCCACAGATGGACAGGGGAGAGGAAATATGTAACAAAGGGTTCATGGGTTTAGATAAGCACCGAGAGAGTCATCCCTCACCAAGCACCATCACAGGTAAAACAGGCTCAGTTTTGAGATATGAAATGAACTAACAGAATCAGAGCAGGATAATAAATAAAGTAAGCCCTTAAAACCACCTTCCCCCCAGCCTTCCCTCCTTCCCAGCTCTATCCCAGCAGCACAAGGAGACAGGGAATAGGGG
>NW_005077419.1:0-248 GCF_000277835.1 Geospiza fortis | reverse complement strand
CCTACATATCTTGATGGCATCAGGGTATGGTGCGCACCAGTGTCAACTAAGGCCTCATACTTTTGGGGGTCTGATGTTCCAGGACACTGGATCCAAACAGTCCAATAGATCCAATTATCTCTTCTCACACCTCCCTGGAGGCATGGCCCTTCTAGTTCTGGTCATGGTAGTCATTGCTCACTTCTTGTAATTATGAACTAGAGGTCCCTTCAAGAGCATTGGAAGTAATATCAGCCCTCCTATTCTGT
>NW_005077418.1:0-248 GCF_000277835.1 Geospiza fortis | reverse complement strand
TTCCAGCATGGTGATGATGTCCTCTCTCACAGGAATCAAAAGCCAGCTTTTTATCAAGTCTAGGGGGCAAGTATTTGCCACAAGACAGAGCAACCTGGATGTAATACAAGGATTGTAATTTCATACTCCCCTTGCACTTGCCGATTCAATGTTAACGTGATAAAATGAAGAACTGAGGTTTTTGTTATAGTCTTCATAGACTATAGTTTAGTTTTTGTTATCAAGTCTTCATTTGTGGTTTTTTTTTT
>NW_005077417.1:0-249 GCF_000277835.1 Geospiza fortis | reverse complement strand
GGTAGCCCTGACACAGCAAGGAGAGCTCTGCACCTGGGCTGGGGCAGAGGAGCCTGGGGGGACGGGGCAGGGCAGGGGAGCAGAAGGCAGCTGTGGAGGGCCAGTGCTTCCCCCAGGGCTGGGGGCTTTTGCATTCCTTGCCTTGCACTGCCCTGCCTGGCCCAGCTCTCTGTGCCAAGGTTGCTGAAAGCACATCTGAGGAGCTGTGTCTGTTTTCATTCTGAGCTCAGGCTTGCTGGGGAGTTGTGT
>NW_005077416.1:0-249 GCF_000277835.1 Geospiza fortis | reverse complement strand
GCTCGTCTGCAGACCGAGTCAGGTGAGGCATCCTCATCCCCAAAGTTCAATGGCAGTACCTGCATGCCCTAAATGAGCCAGAGAGTACAAGGTGGCAACTGGTATAAGTTCTCCAGGGCATTCCAGGTTACATGGCTTTACAAGCAGAAGGTGTCATAGGAATAACAGTGTGAATCCTTTTTTTCCTTTCCTTTTCCAGGTGAATTTTCCCGCCAGGTGGAGGAGAAAGATGCTCTGATTTCTCAGCTG
>NW_005077415.1:0-249 GCF_000277835.1 Geospiza fortis | reverse complement strand
CTTTAAGGCTGGAAAACACCTTCAAGACCCAGCTGTCAATCCAGCACTGCCAAGTCCATGAGTAAACCATGTCCCAGAGTGACAGATCTACAAGTCTTCTAAATACCTCCCAGAAGGGTCACTCCACAACTTTCCTGGGAAGTCTCTTTCGATGCTTAATAATCCTTTAAGCAAAGAAATTATTCCTAATGTCCAATCAAGGCCTCCCCTGGTGCAACCTAGGGCCATTTCCTCTCATCCTGTCACTGT
>NW_005077414.1:0-249 GCF_000277835.1 Geospiza fortis | reverse complement strand
AAAAAACTGTTGGAACATCCTGGCCTGCACAAACTGCTACAACAGTGAAAGAAGAAAAGTCAGAAGACACAGATCAGTGTGCATCACAATATAGAAAAGGCACATCATGTCCTAGAACAAATGAAGAGGCATGGAGAGAATCACTGGTGGGCAAACTTGCTTGGATGGTCCCCAACTGCCTCAGGCTTTTCCAGCCTAAGTTACATCCTGCAGTTGTGATACTGGCACTAATTGGGATTGGGTTTGTCT
>NW_005077413.1:0-249 GCF_000277835.1 Geospiza fortis | reverse complement strand
GTATTTTTATACTGGTTTAACATCTCAAGTAAGAGAAGAATCATACTAAGGTAATACAAGCAATCTGAAATCCACTGCAAGCAGTTCTATTTGAACTCAGCAATTCACACCGAATTCTTTCACCGCACTGAGAATGAATTCAGGAAAATAAATATCCAAGGAGAAATATGGATTTAATTGTTACTGCTGTTACGTTGCTAAAATAAAACAGCTGTGATCACACACTCAGATAAAGCCATTGTTTAACAA
>NW_005077412.1:0-249 GCF_000277835.1 Geospiza fortis | reverse complement strand
GCTTAGAAGAACTTAAAAGAACGGGGCGACACTTGTATGTGGAAAGACTTGTATGTTGAAAGTTGAAGTCAAGTCCACAGCTGATTTAAATTCTTTTGTTTTTGATAGTTCTTGATATCAGATTAACCACTGTTAAATGATGAGCAGAAGTGTGAGATTGGATATTAGGCTATATATATTTTTGCATGTGTAAACACACACTAAATGTATCAATTCAGACGTATGCTCTTTTGTCTTTGGTATCGCTTG
>NW_005077411.1:0-249 GCF_000277835.1 Geospiza fortis | reverse complement strand
TACAGCTCTAACAGAGCAACTTTGCAAGCTCCACAAGGAGAAGGATCACAAAGGCACTGTGTTACAGCGTCCGTCCCTTGCCTCCCAAGTCTCGCAGGCAAAGCATCAGTTAATACCCAAACACAAACTGTTGACGAGAGACTGGTTATACTCAAACACCAGGTCTCACAGGGAATACCGTTCCCTGCACCTAGAAAGTTCACACACACAAACTCACCAGGAAAGGGTGTTCTGGTTTGAAAGCAAAAC
>NW_005077410.1:0-249 GCF_000277835.1 Geospiza fortis | reverse complement strand
AAAAACCCCAAACCTAAACAGAAACAGTCAGCTAAGCAAACAACACTAGCCCCCCTGTTTGATTTGTTCTGGCAAGAACAGGCCAATTCTTATCACATGCCAGAGAATAATGATCCATTTTGGCTTGCCTTGGTTTTAAACCTCAGCTGCTAAGAGGAAAGCCAATAAATAGGGAAAGTGTTTACAGTCAGCACAAACTTCTCAGTGTACAAATATATGTATGTTTTCATACCTCAATAACAAGCAGTG
>NW_005077409.1:0-249 GCF_000277835.1 Geospiza fortis | reverse complement strand
TTCTAATGTGCAAAAGTAATGTCAGTTTTTACCCAAAACCTACCTATATAATTTTATCTATTAACACAGATAGTTCCATCTGTTCTATCTAGAAATGCAATGTTTGGCTGTGTTTTTGTTATGTCTAGAGCTAAGTTAATTTGTGAAAGGTAACACTACTGACCTTTAAATTAGACTTTAGCACCTTTTACTAGATAACACAGTCTCTTAAGGCACTTAAATTATATTTCTACTTACTTAAAACTAAAA
>NW_005077408.1:0-249 GCF_000277835.1 Geospiza fortis | reverse complement strand
TCCCACTCTGGCTGCTCCCCCAGTGTCCCCTCCCAGTTCAGGGGTCCCCATGTCCCCCCCGTGTCCCCGCGGTGTCCCCACCTGGTTGGTGGCCTGGATCAGCTCCTGGGCCTTGGCCCTGCTGGCCAGGTTGGCCTCCTCCATCTTGAACAGCAGCGCCGTCACTGCCGGGGAGGGGACACCAAAATCGGCAAAAATGTCCCCAAAAACGTCACCAAATACGTCCCCAGCGTGCCAACAGAACCCCCC
>NW_005077407.1:0-249 GCF_000277835.1 Geospiza fortis | reverse complement strand
CTTTGCACACCCTGGCAAACAGGGAGCCTTTCAGCCCACAGCATTCCCCTGTGTGCCAGCACCAAGCCATTCCCAGCCTGGCAGGGCCCGGCTGCCACCCCATGTGCTGCAGCTGCTGCCAGGCCTGCTCAGGGAGCCCGGGCAGCTCTGCACACATCTCCTGGCCATTGCTCATTTGGGAGCAAGCAGGAGCCTGGGACTGCAGAGACAAAGCCAGCAGCTGCTTTGCTAGGAACCCCAAGGACAGGC
>NW_005077406.1:0-249 GCF_000277835.1 Geospiza fortis | reverse complement strand
CTATTGAACGGGCAGGAGTTCCAGATTTTATGAAAGGAGCTCTGTTAAAGCAGTGTGCATTACAGAACACTAACCAAACGACCAGAAATGTTTTAAACACGTTGAGGGCAAATTGGACTTTGGAAGAGGCCTTAGAGAAAATGGCAAACATGCCTATAGGGGCACAAGCTATGATAGTTCAGGCAATAAAGGAATTAGGGACAGGATTAAAGGAGCAGGCAGCAGCCTCTAATCAACAAGTGCTGGCCG
>NW_005077405.1:0-249 GCF_000277835.1 Geospiza fortis | reverse complement strand
TGCAACAAGACTCTTATAAAGGAATTTGTGTTCCTCATCATCAAACAAATAAAATAATAAAACTAACCTAAATTTTAATTTACAACAAATTTTAATTTACAACATCATGAATACTTAATTGATTTAAGTATTCATGATGTTGTAAATTATTTAAGGATTTAAATGTATTGTATGTGATTTTCATTCAAATAATTTAAGGAACTGTTGAAAATCCCCAGCATGTCATTCAAATGAGGATGTTACTGTAGG
>NW_005077404.1:0-249 GCF_000277835.1 Geospiza fortis | reverse complement strand
GATGGGACACTGGGATGATGGGACGCGTTTGGGACACAGAGCTGGGACGTTGAGATGGGACGCGAGGAGGAAGGAAGCCATGCCCAGGTCCCTGGGGTGTCCCAGGGCCGGGTCCCGGGCTGACCTTGGCTCCGAACCCGTTGGCGCCGGCGTCGGGCGTCACCCCGGAGGCGGCCATGTAGGTGCTGCCGATGGTCTTGATCTTGGTGATGCAGCGGAACTGGGGCTCGTCCAGGAGCTGGGAACGGC
>NW_005077403.1:0-249 GCF_000277835.1 Geospiza fortis | reverse complement strand
AAATTCCAGGATCATGCAGCATATTTGGATTAATAATACTTCTATTGCTACTTTTACTTTTTTAGCATTATTTGCGCCATATTCTTGACAAATTGCAGAAGAGATTGGTTTGCCTGTTTTACAGGATGGATAAACAACTTCCCCAGGCAGGCTGATCACCAAGGCAGTTTTAATCTGACTCCTCCTCATAAAGCCTTCTTCTGCATTGCAAGGAGGCTTCAGTGAACATCACAGCTGAGACAAGGATGG
>NW_005077402.1:0-249 GCF_000277835.1 Geospiza fortis | reverse complement strand
GAAGCTCTGGAAAAGGATGGATGATCCGAGGTGGGATGGATACTCCAGGATGGGAGGGATGTTCTAGGTGGGGTGGAAGCTCCAAGGTGGGGTGGAAGCTCTGGAAGATGGTGGATGATCCAAGGTGGGAGGGATGATCCCAAGTGGGATGGATGCCCTGGAATAGGGTGGATATTGAGGATTAGAGGGATGATCCAGGAGAAGATGGATGGTCCTGGGCAGGGGGGATGATCTGGAGTGGGATGGATG
>NW_005077401.1:0-249 GCF_000277835.1 Geospiza fortis | reverse complement strand
TGCCATCCAGAGGAACCTGAACAAGCTTGAGAAGTGGGTCCACGTGAATCTAATGAGTGCTGCACATGGGCCAGTGCAGCCCCTGGTATGAATACTAAGGATGAAGAGACTGGGAGAAGCACTGCAGAGAAAGACTTGGAGATGCTGGTGGATGAAAGGTTGACATAGCCCAGCAATGTGAACTTGCAACCCAGAAAGCCAAACATGTCCTGGCCTACACCAAAAGCAGTGTGGGCAGCAGAGTGAGGG
>NW_005077400.1:0-249 GCF_000277835.1 Geospiza fortis | reverse complement strand
TTAATTGTGAAAAAGAAGAGGACTGTGGCCTGCACCTGGGCCCCGAAACTTGAACTATAGCCAAGAGGTCTGAAAGTCTGCCAAGAAGGCAAAGGTAAAAGGCCACTTTGACCTCAGAAGACCACCGACCCATTTCAAAACCCACTGACCCATTTGAAGTGAAGGACTGCACAAGCGTGAAGGAACTTTGGACTCAATCATAATACATTTTAATACAAAGTGGGGGTAGGTGGGGTTAGGTAATGAATA
>NW_005077399.1:0-249 GCF_000277835.1 Geospiza fortis | reverse complement strand
ACAGCCTGCTAATGCAAATCAAGATACAGAACTTGTTGTTTGCACCAATTTAAAGTGTGGGTGCAAAAAGGCACATGAAAAGGCTCAAAACCCCCACAACCACCCAGGGTAGAATCTGGGCTGCTCAGAGCAGCATCTCTTCTGAATTTCAGACATGCAGAACACTGACAAAGGATCCCAGACTGAAAGGACTGGTCACCAGAAGCAGGAGTGTCTGAGGGAGAAGCTGCACTGCAATGGAGAGCAGAG
>NW_005077398.1:0-249 GCF_000277835.1 Geospiza fortis | reverse complement strand
GCATTGTTCAGCCTGGAGAAGAGAAGCATTTTAGGCTGACCCAATTGGGACCTTCCAGTACCTGAAGGAAGCTTAAAAGAAAGATGGACAGACTATTTATGTATAGTAACAGGACAAGGGGGAATGAATCCAAACTGGCAGAAAATGGGTTTAGACTTAGATAAGGAAGAAATTCTTGTGTGAGGATGGTGAGGCACTGGGACAGGTTTCTGAAAAAAGTTGTGGATCCCTGGAAGTATTCAAGGCCAG
>NW_005077397.1:0-249 GCF_000277835.1 Geospiza fortis | reverse complement strand
CCCCCTCATTCCTCCCTTTATTTTCTCCCCTTCCTCCCACGTTTTAATTCCCCTTCTTCCTCCTTCCCCCTCTTGTTTATTCTTATTTTCCCACATTTATTTTTTTATCCCTCTCTCTCTCCGTTTTTCTCCCTCTATTTTCCCCCCTTTAATTTTCCACCCTTTTCCCCCCTTTATTCCCTCCTCCCTTTTTTCCCCTTACTTTTCTACCTCTTTCCCCCCCTTTATTTTTCCCTTTTATTTTTCCCC
>NW_005077396.1:0-249 GCF_000277835.1 Geospiza fortis | reverse complement strand
TAAAAGCTAAAACCTGAGGCATCAAGGCCATCTCTGAAAACAAAGTTACTTAGCAGCAGTACAGTTGCACGGTGAAGCTAGTCAGTAGGCAGGAAAGATGGGCATTAAGGTGGTGGCCTATTAGGTCAAAGAAAGGAAAAAATAGTAGTGAAATGAGAAGTTAGTTGGAGCTACTAGAACATCCAATGAAACCCATTCCTTCCAGTTGCTCTGTGCTCTGCAGCCACCAAAGGGACTGAGCAGAACACT
>NW_005077395.1:0-249 GCF_000277835.1 Geospiza fortis | reverse complement strand
CTCCCTTTGCCCCCTGGCTGAGGTACTGGGAAGGTACAAGACTCCTCAATCTACCTACTGTATGTGCTCTTTACTGTGCACCCCCCCTTTAGTATAACACCCTAAATTCATTACTGCATTAAGTCTTTGTTCTTCCCCTTAAAGTTCAGGAATTTAGCCGGACCTTGTCTGAGCAGCAGTTTGTGTCAATTAGTAACTCTTTTAAAACTCTCCAAGTCCCCCGCCCTATCTCCAAGCAGATTCACACCA
>NW_005077394.1:0-249 GCF_000277835.1 Geospiza fortis | reverse complement strand
AGGGGGGAGAAGCCATAAAAGGGAGTTTAGGACACTAAAACTGCGAGGGACAGGGGAGGGTCAGCCCTAAACTGAGCCGGATGGAAGCTGGGTTTTAGAGGGGATGATAGACAAAGGATAGGAGAGGTGGATAACGGGAGGGGGGACAGCAGGAAAGGGGTTCCCATGGTGGTCCCTTTGTGTCCCCATCACTCAGTCCCTGGAGCAATTCCCCAGGGCTGTGGGAGGGGATGGATCTGCACTGGGGGG
>NW_005077393.1:0-249 GCF_000277835.1 Geospiza fortis | reverse complement strand
ACCTCCCCAGTGAGCCAGGACTGATGAAAAATGATGGAGTGACTAGGGAAGCTCTTTTGCCAGCTCTCTCAGTACCCTTGGATGAATTCATCTAGTCCCATGGACTTGTGAATATCTAAGTGGCACAGCAAGTCACTAACTACTTCCTCTTGGATTTCAGGGCTATCTTCTGCTCCCTGTCCCTCTCTACCAGCTCAGAAGGCTGGTTGGCCTGAGGATGTTTGGTCTTTCTGTTGAAGACTGAGGCAA
>NW_005077392.1:0-249 GCF_000277835.1 Geospiza fortis | reverse complement strand
TTTTTGCTTTCTAGGCAGCTTGCCAGGGAGTACCTAATCACATTAGAGGAAAAGCACTTCCTTGGGATGGAGGCAGGCACTGGAAATAAAGAAGAATGTGGGCTGATCCCGGTGAGAGAGGTGAGGCAAAAGCTCCACCAGAGGATAGATTTGTGAAGGTCATCACTGCAGGAATGGCATCTTTGGTGTCCAAAGGATCATTAAGTTGAGTAAAAGTGGGTCTGGAGACATTGAAAGAGAAGATGGATG
>NW_005077391.1:0-249 GCF_000277835.1 Geospiza fortis | reverse complement strand
GACCAGAGGAAATGGCCTCAAGCTGTGTCAAAGGATGTTTAGCTTGGATATTAGAAATAATTTCTTACTGAAAGATTGCCAGGCATTGGAACACACTCCCCAGTAAGTGGTGGAATCATTGTCCCTGGAAACGTTAAAAATGCTTCTGGATGTTGCATTTGGAAATATGGTTACTGGTGACCATGGTGGTGGCTGTAAATTATGGTTCAACTCAAATTTTCAAGGTCTTTTCCAACCATAAAGATTCTA
>NW_005077390.1:0-249 GCF_000277835.1 Geospiza fortis | reverse complement strand
TTGGGATACTATTTGTATCCATCATGTGTGGGTATCATGTCATGTGTGATGCAGGAAGCTGGGTTTTCAATCTCTTTTCAAGAATTATTTTTGTGCTATATAAAACACATTCAATGGAGAAAGTGCAGCAGTGTGTGGGATGTAGATCCCTGTGATCTGTGTGATGTGTGCTTAGTGCTGGGTCACTGCCACAACTTCTGTCTTCTTTTTGGGCTCTGTTTCACCTGCCTGCTGGTTCCTCAGAATGGC
>NW_005077389.1:0-249 GCF_000277835.1 Geospiza fortis | reverse complement strand
TTATATTAAATTATTATTTATTTTAATTAATTTTGATTTATTTTAATAGAATTCATTTTTATTTTCATTTGATTTAATTGGATTTAATTGAATTTTAATTTCATTTGATGTAATTTAATTTAATTTAATTGACTTCCATTTTTTTCACTTTAATTGAATTTTAATTTAATTCCATTTATTTCAGTTGATTGTCATTTAATTCAATTTAATATAATTCCATTTAATATGATTTATTTTAATTTAATTTAA
>NW_005077388.1:0-249 GCF_000277835.1 Geospiza fortis | reverse complement strand
TGTGCTTCAGTTTTCCTTCCTTGTGTTCAAGTGGACCTTCCTGTGCTTCAGTTTTTGCCTCTTCTGCTATTGCTTGGAACCACTGGTGAGAGCCTGGCCCATCCTCTTGGTACCCTCCATTTAGCTAGACATTAATGAGCATCATCAGTCATCTCTTCTCCAGGCTTAGCTCAGCTCCCTCAATCTTTCATTGTAAGAGACATTCTTCAGACCCTTGACTGACTTTGTAGCCCTCCACTGGACCCACTC
>NW_005077387.1:0-249 GCF_000277835.1 Geospiza fortis | reverse complement strand
TTAGCCCAAAGAGAACATATGGAAAATGAACTGGAATTCAGATTGCTCAGTGATTACTCAGTAATGGACACAGAAATTCTTGATGTGATTCATGTTCTAAGGAATATCAGGTAATAAAAGCCAGTTTCACCCCCAAAAAAGTGACAGAAAGAGTGATGCAAGCAAAGCTTTACACAAGGACAGGAACATACAAACTGTAAGGATTTTGGCTTCATTTGCATAGGAAACCTTAACAAAAATGAAAAAAAA
>NW_005077386.1:0-249 GCF_000277835.1 Geospiza fortis | reverse complement strand
AAAAAAGCTTGGATGTGAAAACTTGCTTACAATGAGGCAATATCTTTAAAGAGAAACACCTCATTTTAATATGAAAATACATTTTCTTCAGTTTTCAGACAGAATGTTTGGCTTTCAAAGACAGATCTGCTTTGGGTTTGGCTTGCATTGTTAGTTTTTAATTAGACTTTTCAGTGTATCAAACAAACTTAAACATTTCCCTCTGATGTATTTAGAAAAACTCTCAATGCACCCTAATATCTTAAGAAC
>NW_005077385.1:0-249 GCF_000277835.1 Geospiza fortis | reverse complement strand
GCAAAGGAGTCCAGGAAGGCTGGATGTACTTTAAAAAGGAATTGATAAATATTCAGGAGCAGGCCGTTCCCATGGATAGAAAGACAGAGAAAGAGACCCGTCAGGGAAAAAGACCAACCTGGTTGAACAGAGAACTTAGGGAAAAACAGATAATCTATTGTCTGTGGAAGGAGGGTCAAATAACTTGGGAGGACTATAAGGATGTCACAAGGTCATGTAGGGAGAAGATTAGAAGGGCCAAAGCCCAAC
>NW_005077384.1:0-249 GCF_000277835.1 Geospiza fortis | reverse complement strand
AGCATCATATAGTCAACTCAGGACAGTGTGAAAGAATATGTGGAAGTGAATGAGAAATAAAAGTGAGTGTAGACGAATGAAAGTGTATGTAATGTAGATTGTGTATTTTAAACTTTACTATATCCCCTTGGAGGGAGATGTATTGTATTCAGTAGTAGTGTGAGAGAAAGGTTTTTTATTTTGTGTATGTGGTCGGAAGAAGGTGGTATTTAGGTTGCAAGAGAAAGTGAAAAACAGAGGCAGGAGACG
>NW_005077383.1:0-249 GCF_000277835.1 Geospiza fortis | reverse complement strand
GTGGCTCCGCTCCCGGTACTTGATTCACCACCAGCACACAGAACGAGAAGCCAGGAAAGGGCACGAGCAGAAAGCAGTGGGAATAGCAATAAGGAAGGGAAGGGGGGGCAGCTGTACCCATTAAGGGAAGAACCATTAGTAGGAAATCAAGGGGTACCAGTCATTGGGTATGTGTCAGCACCCCTGAACACCGGGGATGTAAGAACTTTTAAAAAAGAAATGGGAAGGTTACTTGAAGATCCTCTGGGG
>NW_005077382.1:0-249 GCF_000277835.1 Geospiza fortis | reverse complement strand
GTTTGTTTTTTCCTTCTGGCAAACCCATAAAACTACACTTGAGTCAGTGCCTCGGGCTCTCCATTGATCACCTACCCAGGGAAAACAGTCTTGTTCAGCCTGAGTTGGTTCTTGCTCAAATTATGAGCATACAGTGGTTTGGGATTGTTGTTTCCCCTTTCCTGCTCCCTGCAGAAGGGGAATTACCCTGAGTTGTGGTGAGGAGCAGAGAGCATCATGCATTCCACCAGCACTCCCCTCAGCCACAGG
>NW_005077381.1:0-249 GCF_000277835.1 Geospiza fortis | reverse complement strand
GTAACAGCTACTGAGAAGAAATTAATTGTACCCTACCTGTAACCAGACAGTGCTTCAGCCCTCTGACCATCTTTATGGCCTTCCTCTGGATCTGCTCTAATAGGTCCACATCTTTCTTCTGCTGAGGACCTGGATCCATCCCCAAACCTGGGTGCAGTACTCCGTGTGCTCCAGTATATCCAGGTACACAAGGGCAGAGTAGAGGGGGAGAACACCTCTCTTGACCTGCTGGCCATGCTTCTTTTAATG
>NW_005077380.1:0-249 GCF_000277835.1 Geospiza fortis | reverse complement strand
GAAGAACATGAAAGATGCCAGGTGAACACACTCCATGGAACAGCTTCATACTTTCATGAAGTTCAGTATTTCCTCTTAACTAACTCTGCAGCAAGCTGTGTCCAAGGATTGGAAACAGCTGATCTGATCCCTTTAAAGCTCACTAAGAAGAGCCCCAGATTTACCTGCACTGGTTCCTGAGGGGTCCAATTAACTGTGCTCCCAAAATACTGGCACACAACGTGTGCTACCAAAATGCTTGAAGAAAAA
>NW_005077379.1:0-249 GCF_000277835.1 Geospiza fortis | reverse complement strand
TTCTTTGTCCAGCACTAACCTCGTAGCTCAAATAAATCAACCGTTTGTTTCACCATTTGGGCTTTCTTCTGGGATTCTCGATACCCCTGCAGGCCCAAAAATTTTAAGAGGCTTACCATCCACTCCATACATGCCTCTTGATTTTTGGTAGCTACCGGAAGGTCATTCACATACTGTAACAGCTGTCTTTCTTCTCATGGAGCTTCCCAGGATTCCAGATCGTTTGCTAGTTGTTCTCCAAATATTGTA
>NW_005077378.1:0-249 GCF_000277835.1 Geospiza fortis | reverse complement strand
CCCAACCCCAAGCCCAGCACTCCCAAATCCCAGCGTTCCCGCTCCAATCCCCCCTTTCCTTTCCTCAATCCCATTCCCACCCCACTCCCAATCCTCAGCCCATCTCCCATTGCCTGTTTCCCATCCCAATCCCAATCCCATCCCCACCCCAATCCCACTGTCACCCCATTCCTACCCCGACCCTGATCCCACTCCCACCCCATCTGCAATCCCGTCTTGATGCCATTCCCACTCCCACTCCCACTCCCA
>NW_005077377.1:0-249 GCF_000277835.1 Geospiza fortis | reverse complement strand
GGGGAAAAAATGCCAAATTTGGGGAAAGGTCCCCAAAAAATGGGGGGAGAAAAACCCCAAATTTGGGGGAAAATCAACAAAAAGTGGGAAAAACCAAAAAAAATGGGAAAAATTCCCCAAAATTTGGGTTAAAAAATGCGAAATTTGGGGCAAAAGTTGAAGATTTTGTTTCTTTCAGGGCCCCTCGGGCAAGGAGGGGATCCCCGGGCACCCCGGGCAGAGAGGAGACGCCGTGAGTGCCCCAAAATC
>NW_005077376.1:0-249 GCF_000277835.1 Geospiza fortis | reverse complement strand
AAAAAAAAATCAAAAGCTGCACAGATGGTTGTGTAACAGCTGATAGGTAGCTGCACTTCCTGATGAGTGTTTTGGAGGTGGCAGACAGCAAGGGCAATGAAGAATTACTGCTACATTTAAAGGGACTCTGCCAGGCCATGAAATAATCCTGATAAAAGAAATACTAATCAATTTTTCCAGCAATAAGACTACTTAAATGGGAAGAAATTCCCCCAAGGACAGGGACTTTCTTTCTTTCTTTCTTTCTTT
>NW_005077375.1:0-249 GCF_000277835.1 Geospiza fortis | reverse complement strand
GATGGCAGGGTATGTCATTGTTGACTGTGGTTAAACCATGACAGTCCTTTTTGACCCTTAACGTGGGGATCAAAGGGTTGACATAATGCCAGATCTGACCAGAGCATGTTAGAGCAAATTTGTTGTAGGCATTCTTTGTGTAGGCTTAGTAGTTGCTGTCACAATGTTGATTTATTTGCTATCAGACTTGTGCTTGTTCTCAGGGTTAAGACTTGCTGTGTGTGTTCCCTGTGGTGATGTTTATCCTCC
>NW_005077374.1:0-249 GCF_000277835.1 Geospiza fortis | reverse complement strand
ATGGGGGGCCCGAATTTGAGTCTGGGGGTCCCAAATCCAGGACCAAAGATCCCAAATTTGGGTCTGGGGGTGTCAAATTAAATGAAAATGCCAAATTTGGGTCTGGGGGTTCCCAGTTCAAGTCTGGGGGTCCCAAATCAGGTGAAAATCCCAAATTCAGGTCCGGGAGTCCCCAATTTGAGTCTGGGGTCTCCCGCTCCCCCCAATTCTCATCAGGGCTTTCCCATCCCCTCTCCTCGTCCCAATTTG
>NW_005077373.1:0-249 GCF_000277835.1 Geospiza fortis | reverse complement strand
TCAAAAAAACCTCAAAATCTCCTCAAAATACCTCAAAATCTCCTCCAGAAAACCAAAATTTCCTCCTCAAAAAACCCCCCAAAATCCTCCCTAAAAAATCCAAATTTCCTCCCTAAATAAACCCCAAATTCATCCTTCAAAAAACCCAAAAATCCCCTCCAAAAAAAACCCAAAATCCTCTCCCAAAACCCCCAAAGTTCACCCTAAAAAACCCCAAAATCTCTCCCTCAAAAAACCCCAAAATCTCCC
>NW_005077372.1:0-249 GCF_000277835.1 Geospiza fortis | reverse complement strand
CCCCTGGCTCTTACAGTCACTGCAGCCAAGCCAACCTTCTCATTAACAATGAGCTCTTCCTTGTTTGTGAGGATATGCAAATTGTGGGTTAACACTGCTAAGATGTTCAGCCCCACACAACCACACTCTTCAGTGGGAATGTGGCAGAGAATTAGAAGTGCGAAAGTGAGAAAATTCATGTATTGAAGTAAAGACAGTGTAATAGGTAAAGCAAAGCTGTGCACACAAGCAAGTCAAAATAAGGAATTA
>NW_005077371.1:0-249 GCF_000277835.1 Geospiza fortis | reverse complement strand
GGCAGGAGGGGACATGTGAGGAGCAGCTCTACATTGACATCACGGGCACAGACCCCAAGGACAATCCCCTTGGCATTCCCTTCACCCTGATTGCCGAGTCCTGCCTCCCAGGTACATACTGCCCACAGCGCCCTTGGTCACACCTGCTGCTCATCAGCACCTCAGCTTGCTGCTTGGATAGAGAGGCATGCCAGCCCTGGTGTCCCACCTTAAAATCCTCAGAGGTTCCAGCCCTCTTCAAGTCCACCA
>NW_005077370.1:0-249 GCF_000277835.1 Geospiza fortis | reverse complement strand
CCCTTTCTTCTTCACCTTGAGAGCAGCTGTGTGTGCTTGTGTTCTTTCATGTGCTATAGTGACACTAGAGAGCACCCAAAGGAGAGCCATGAAGGTTCTGGAAGGGCCATAAGAGGAGTGGCTGAGGGCACGTGGTTTGTCCAGCCTGGAGAAAAGGAGATTGAGGTGAAATCTCAATCTCAATTGTGGTTTTCAGCTTCCTCACAAGGAGGAGCAGCAGGGCAGGCACTGATGCCTGCTCTCTGTGAC
>NW_005077369.1:0-249 GCF_000277835.1 Geospiza fortis | reverse complement strand
ATTTATACTTATTTACTTAGCTTTAAAAAGACTTTAGTCTGCTCAGGCAGCCAACATAATGTATGTTGCAGTTTGTATCATTTATTTATAAGACTTTTTTTCTCTACCATAACTCAGCAGTTAGTAATTCAACATTCATTTTCTTGTCTAGGATATATAGTTAATTTACTTTTTCCCGCATCTGTCACTTAAGCAGTCAATTTGAAAAGAATATAAATTGTACTGTAATCTATATGGTGTCCAGCATTT
>NW_005077368.1:0-249 GCF_000277835.1 Geospiza fortis | reverse complement strand
TGGATCCCATCCTATCCCATCCCTCCATTATCCCATTATCCCATATTCTCATTATCCTGTTACCCGTTATCCCGTTATCCTATTACCCCATTGCATTACCCCATTTTATTATCCCATTGTCTCATCCCATTATCCCATGATCCCTTTATCCCATCACATCCCACCCCATCCAAATCCTATCCCATCCCATTATCCCATTGCGTCTCACCCCACCCCATCCACCCCAATCCTGTCCATCCCAATCCCATC
>NW_005077367.1:0-249 GCF_000277835.1 Geospiza fortis | reverse complement strand
GTGGCAGGGATTATTGCCTTACCACCCTCACAAACAAAAAGGGAGGTCAGACAGCTAAAATGGCTGCTCTGGCAGTAGTCCTAAATCCTTCTCCAAAATGTTTAAATTGTGGTCAACAAGGGCATTTAAAGACACAATGCCAACAAAATAATGAACAAAAAGTAAAACCAAGGCAATAAAGTGAATTCTAATCCTTGTGGTAAATTTGGGCATTATGCCAAGCAATGCAGATCAAAATATCATGCAAAT
>NW_005077366.1:0-249 GCF_000277835.1 Geospiza fortis | reverse complement strand
TGATAATACAGGGATGTTTTAGCTGTTTTAGAGATAGCTAAAACACAGCCAAGGCCTTTTCAGCTCCTCACACTGCCCCATCAGGCTGGAGCTACACAGGAAGCTGGGAAGGCACACAGCCAGGGCAGCTTACCCCAACTACCAAAGAAATATTCCAGACCAGATGGCACCACCTCAGCATATAAAGGTGGGGGAAGAAGAAGGCAGAGAGGATATTCAGAATGATGGTGCTTGTCTTCCCAAGTCACC
>NW_005077365.1:0-249 GCF_000277835.1 Geospiza fortis | reverse complement strand
GTGGGAACTTTGATTCCCTTGGGATTGCAATAGGGGGATTGAATTCCCTTGGGATTGGGATGCGGGAAATTTGATTCCTTTGGGATTGGGAGATTGAATTCCCATGGGACTGAAATGTGGGAACTTTAATTCCTCCATGATTGAATTGTGGGAGATTTGATTCCCGTGGGATTGGGATGTGGGAACTTTAATTCCCTTGGGACTGGGATGTAGGGAACTTGAATTCCTTTGGGATTGGAATTGGGGGAT
>NW_005077364.1:0-249 GCF_000277835.1 Geospiza fortis | reverse complement strand
GTGTGTGAGAGTCTGAGAGTATGCTTGAAGTGTGTGGGGTAGTTCCGGGAGTGTGCTGGAGGTAGATATGAATCTTAGAAGATCCTCATAACAATTTTTGGCCAGATTGTAATTCCATAATCCCGGTGTATAAAAGTCAGCTTCAGACAATACATGGGACCCATCTTGGTCTGTTGAAGCTTTGGGATATTGGACAGTTGGAAGAAAAAATGGTGGGACGCGTGGAAGAGGAAAGCAGGGACCCTGTGG
>NW_005077363.1:0-249 GCF_000277835.1 Geospiza fortis | reverse complement strand
GCTGGAGGACATGCTGGAGAGCGGCAAGCTGGCCATCTTCACGGACGACGTGAGTGACCACTGACCAGAGTGACCACCAGGGTCACCGGGGTCACTGGGAGGGACTGGGAGTGACCACAGGGTCACCGGGACTGACCAGTGGTCACTGCGGTCACTGGGGTCACGGACACGCTGGAGAGCGGTCAGCTGGCCATCTTCATGGACAACATGAGTGACCACTGGCCAGAGTGACCACCAGGGTCACCGGGG
>NW_005077362.1:0-249 GCF_000277835.1 Geospiza fortis | reverse complement strand
CCCAATGGATTTCTAGTCCATCGCCTTCACCACTCGGCCACAACTACCTGCTCCAGCCCTGCCCGCCCTGCTCATCACCCGCCCTGGGCCACCACACCCACACCCACGCACTTCTGCACAGGGCTCCTCTGGACAAACACTGCTTCACATGCCTCAAAAATCACTCCCAAGCCCAGCAGCAAAAAACACTTTGCATATTAAACAAAAAAACAAAAAACTGCCTGGGCAACATTCACTCTTCTCCTTACA
>NW_005077361.1:0-249 GCF_000277835.1 Geospiza fortis | reverse complement strand
TGCTTGGAGCAACCCTTGGATATTTGAGATTATGAATGTGGAATCCCAATTTAAAACATTTGTGCCTAAAGAAGAGGGATTGATATTTTTTTCATACAAAGTAAAGCACAGAGCACTTTCCAGTGTTTGGAAAATAGGTGAATGCTGCCCCTCAGGAGTCATAGACCAGCCGGACTTGTCTGTCCTGGCAACTTTTTTTCTGGCAGCAATCCTTTAGTACATAAAATTTGGAGGTGGAATCCTAATTTT
>NW_005077360.1:0-249 GCF_000277835.1 Geospiza fortis | reverse complement strand
GGGAGCGTTTGCTGGGAATGTGCCTCACCCCCGGGAGGATCCTTTTGTTCCAGAGCAGACAGACTCCAGAGCTTCTGGGCTTCTCAGCTTCAGGGCTGGATTGCAGAAGTGCCTGGAAGGAAGAACAACAACGAGGTTTGTGCAAGTGGTGCTTTCAGACCCCACCTGACAGTCTGTGCTTTGTGTTGGAGGTTGTTGTGCATTGGCACTGCAGGGAATGAGTGTCCCCTTCCCAGTTCAGCCCAGCAG
>NW_005077359.1:0-250 GCF_000277835.1 Geospiza fortis | reverse complement strand
CACCACCCACATCACAGGAGGGATTTGTAGCCAGGTCAGGGAAAAGGGGTTTGCTGTGGATTTGGGGTTTTCCCAGGAGCTGAGGAAGAGTCAGGTGGGGATTTGGCTTCAGCCTGGCTTAGAGGCTTCTTGTCAAGTGTTCACATTGCCAAATATTTGTGCATTTGTATAAAATTTATCATTTTGGGATAACGCATGACTGCCAGCATGCTCTGATTTTATGTCCCATTTTTTGTCCCCCTTTTTTTTT
>NW_005077358.1:0-250 GCF_000277835.1 Geospiza fortis | reverse complement strand
CAGCGTAGGAAAAAATGGGGGAGGGGGCTCAGGAGAGGGGCCATCTTAAGTACATTAAATTCAATGCAAAATAAACTCAAACAGCGAAATAAACTTGAACCATGGAAAAACACTTAACAATAAAGCGGAAACCCATGCACTTCCCAAACCCGCACCACAACACCTCATGAGGGATCCCTGAACCCTCAGCAGGGACCCGAAAATATCTGCGTGTGCCTCATGAGGAATCCCTGCAACACTGTGCAGGGAC
>NW_005077357.1:0-250 GCF_000277835.1 Geospiza fortis | reverse complement strand
AGAAAGATGTTAATTTTGTGATTAATTTACTACAAATCTATTTGTGTAATGTGGTGCGAGGCGCACTCAGTAATGCTCCCTGTTCTCGATAGGCACATGAATAATTCTCTGCACATAATTCAATTTAAAACCAACAGTGCATTACTTTGGGCTAGCTGTCTAATAGTAAACTGGAAGATATAAGTGCCTTTTTTAAAATAGCCTGTCAGAGTGTGCAGATCTGAAAGCTGGAGCATGCTGTTCTTTCTGT
>NW_005077356.1:0-250 GCF_000277835.1 Geospiza fortis | reverse complement strand
TTGTTTTGTGACACCTGGGCTAGGAAATACATTGTGTGAAACTGAATTCTGTTAGGATGTGAGGAAGTGGGAGAGTATCCTGAGCACAGCCAGATGTGACCCCCAACCCTGCTCGTGCAGCAATCCACACACACACATCTCACAGACTTTTGTCAGGTCCTGATCCTGAAGAGAAGTCTGTCAGTGTACTGCTGTAGTTTGAGATGTAAAGGATTTCAGCTGTTTGGTTTGTTTTTGTTTTTGTTTTGTT
>NW_005077355.1:0-250 GCF_000277835.1 Geospiza fortis | reverse complement strand
AGGGCGTCCTCTCTGCTGGGTGGGGTCAAAAATCCACAGGAAAAAAAAGGGAAGGAAAGGGAAAATGGGAATGGGAAATGAAAGGGAAAATGGGAAGGGAGAATGGGAAAGGGGAAGGGAAAAGGGAGAAGGGGAAAGGGGAAAATGGGAAAAGGAGAAGGGGAAGTGGAGAAGGGGGAAAGGGGAAATGGGAAGAGGAAATGGTAAAGGGGAAGGGGAAAAGGAAAAAGGGGAAAAGGAGAAGGGGGAA
>NW_005077354.1:0-250 GCF_000277835.1 Geospiza fortis | reverse complement strand
TTTTTTTTTTCAGACAGAAAATACAAGTATCTATGTAGACAGATTCCAAAGAGGGCTGGGAAGGAAAAACCTTATTTTAACAATCCTGAAGGATAGATTTTAGTTGAATTTTTTGCATTTGACACCTCTGCTGGGTAAGCCCTTGATACAACACTGGGTGATTTGTCTCAGAGCACACAGTGTGCATGATAGGTATGCTGATAAAATCTTCTCAGACCATATGATACCTGCTTTGAAGAGTAACTAGAAG
>NW_005077353.1:0-250 GCF_000277835.1 Geospiza fortis | reverse complement strand
CTGCTCGAGAAGATAGGAAGCAAACGGGTAGCAGGTTTTCCTTCATCCCAGATGGGATGCTTGTCACGTGCCTTGCCATGCAGAAAGCCATGCAGAAAGCACACAAAATTCTGGGCCATTTGCCATGTAGCTGGAAGTCCCCCAGCAGTGAAGGCAGTGAGGTGTATGTGGTACAGTCATGGAACAGCAAAACTGGGACTTCAAGGATTTCTCCTGAATCATATAACTAACTCCTGGTCCAAGCCTTTCT
>NW_005077352.1:0-250 GCF_000277835.1 Geospiza fortis | reverse complement strand
TATGGACGGTTATGGACGATTTGCATGCAGAGTGTCGGTGCGCTAAATCAGTGGTCCTCCCTTCTGTGAACTCCCACGTTTTTCACTTTCTGTGAAGCTGCCTGTATCTTTCCTTACCCTTTATTCCTAAGAGTGCAGCAAGGAGTAAAAACTGCCAGGATGGCTCGGAGTTGCTACTGTCTTCTCCGTCACTTTCTGCTTGCCTGCCACCCCATCCCCCTGTCCTAGGTTGACTATACGATGCTTTTAT
>NW_005077351.1:0-250 GCF_000277835.1 Geospiza fortis | reverse complement strand
AGTTGTACTTCACAATAAATTTGGATTTTTTGGCCATCTCACTGAGTCTCTCTCTCCATCACCGATAGTGGATCACCAGTTACACCTCCAGTTACACCGATTTCCCTCATTACTCACAACCTCCTGTAGTCTGGCAGGTTGCAGTTTACATTCCTAAGGCAAAACCTCATTTCCAAGGTGCATCCACTAGTTACAGTACCCTGAAAACAGCTTTCACTGGCATGGTTGTCCTGGATTGCCAAGCAAATTG
>NW_005077350.1:0-250 GCF_000277835.1 Geospiza fortis | reverse complement strand
AGTGCCAGTTCAAGGGATTAATCTTGTAAGAGGTCAGTGGTATTATTTTGTGTTAATAGGCATTATTCATTGTGAGAAAAGTTAGACAAATTATGGACCTGTTGTGGTTTAACTCCAGCCGGCAACTAAGCACCACATGGCCGCTCACTCACCCTCCCCTGGTGGGATGGGGGAGAGAATCCGAAGAGTAAAAATGAAAAAAAACTCATGGGTTGCAATAAATGCAGTTTAATAGGGAAAGCAAAAGCCA
>NW_005077349.1:0-250 GCF_000277835.1 Geospiza fortis | reverse complement strand
TTCTAACAGAACCTCCTTGGTTCTGTTTGTTTGGTTTAACAGCTGGAGCAAAACTACAGCATTGGAGGCCATTCACATGGCAGAATGGAACACATCCAAACCACTGGAACATATCCAGAGCACTGCACTTCATTGTCCTTCAGCACAGCGTAATTGAGTCTAGTCTGATTGAAGGAGTGTTGGCCATCAGTGATACCAGATTTTTTAAAAGTTTTAAATTCTGTCAAAACAAGAAAGAAGGAAAGTGATG
>NW_005077348.1:0-250 GCF_000277835.1 Geospiza fortis | reverse complement strand
CATGCAAACAGCTCCATGAAGGAGGAAACCAGAGGGGGCCTTGCCACAGCAGATCCCTTCTGCAGGACAGGTTTTCTTTATGCCGGCAACAGGTAGCTCCTGCATCTTGGAGCACATGAATGCAATTTGACATGAGATTCTTGCACATTGCTTGGGTCTTCCAAGACAACAGCAGTGGCCAATTTGTGTCACACTTGTGCAAAGCTGCTGACATTTGCACACAGATCCAAGTATGTGCTGCTTCTTCCTC
>NW_005077347.1:0-250 GCF_000277835.1 Geospiza fortis | reverse complement strand
TAAATGAAAAGGAAGAATAAATAAGAGAAATCCTCCATGTCTCTTAAGAGATGTTCCTGATGACTAGTGCAGTTTTCCTGTGCAGAAATCCTTTCCTCATTTACAGTTTGTGTTTGGCCACTTTTTTATCTCATTTATTTGAAAATTGTAAAGTTGTAGTCTTTTATATCTTGCCTTTTTAGGGGAAAGAAAAAACCAAACACTGGTTGTTGAACAGAATATTCCAGCAGAGCCCTGGAAAGGGCAGCTC
>NW_005077346.1:0-250 GCF_000277835.1 Geospiza fortis | reverse complement strand
TTGTTTTGTTTTGGGTTTTTTTGCTTACTTTTGCAGGAATTAGAGTGAAATCATCTAATTAAGGATGTTTGTATTTTTCAGAGAAAAGCTGTTCTAATTAAATCCTGAGGGGACATAAAATTTGATCAATATGGTGTATAGACCTCATAATGGGGTTCAATCCCCTTATATGGTGTAGAAAGGAACAATTAAGACTTAATTCAGCACAGAGTTTTATCACTGCCACGTCCAGAGTCAGGGCAATAATAAA
>NW_005077345.1:0-250 GCF_000277835.1 Geospiza fortis | reverse complement strand
GCCATAGACACGGCCCTGCTCAGAATTCCCGCTTTTCCAAGATGTTTTCCAAAGGGTTTGGAGGAAATGGACTTGGATGAGAGCTTTACTCCAGAGAGAGGAGGGAGAATGGAAGGAGGGAGAACATTTGGGAAGGAGGGAGAACATTCCCAAAGTTCTGAGTGGTTCGGGAGGAATTAAGGAAAAAAACATCTCAGCCAAAGGAAAATTCAAAATTTTTTAGCATTCTGAGCATCACTCAGGGAAAAAA
>NW_005077344.1:0-250 GCF_000277835.1 Geospiza fortis | reverse complement strand
GATGGGAGAGGGGAAGTGGGACCCCAGTGAGGAAAAGGGGGTGCAGAGATAGAAGGGGGGCTTGGAACGAGACCCCAAGGAAGGATAGAGGCTTTAAGGATGAGTAACCTGGAAAGAAAGATGGGGAGACCTCAGGAAGGGTATGTAAACCCAGGGAGGGAATGGTGAGACCTGAGGACCATGGGTTGAGATCAGAGAGGGCTGTGGTTTAACCAGGGACAGATGAAGGGACCCCAGAGAGGAATGGGGG
>NW_005077343.1:0-250 GCF_000277835.1 Geospiza fortis | reverse complement strand
GAGTTTCTCGGGGTGGTCCGAGGCCATCAGGGAGATGTCGCGGAAGATGTCGAGGTAGGTGTCGTCACCTGGGCGTGGCAGGGGAGGGGACCCCGAATTTGGGAGCCCCAAAAATCAGAGATCCAACCCAAAATCCACAGATTCCACCCCGAAATTCTCAGTTTTGCTCCAAAATCCCAGAATCCACCCCAAAATCCGCTCCCCTCCTCCAAGGCCAACCCAAACTTGAGAAAACTCTCTGAGCATTGGG
>NW_005077342.1:0-250 GCF_000277835.1 Geospiza fortis | reverse complement strand
CAGGGGTGCTGCCAGGGAACCAGCCAGGCTGTTTTTACCAATAAAAGTCCCGAAATCTTAGGAAAAAGGCTCATTTTTATCTCTGCAGGGCCATCATGACCCACGCCTCAGTGCCTGAGGAGGAAAGGAAAACTCTGGGAATCACAGACACCTTGATCCGCCTCTCGGTGGGGCTGGAGGATGAGGAGGATTTGCTGGCAGACCTGGACCAGGCCCTGAAGGCTGCGGTGAGTGAGGAGTTCCCCTCCAA
>NW_005077341.1:0-250 GCF_000277835.1 Geospiza fortis | reverse complement strand
TTAACCCTTTTAAAATCATGATTCAGTATAGCGTAGAAATAAACAGGAAAGGATGGATTCAGGACCAGCTCCCAGAGGATCAGGAAGTGTTTGGGTGCTGCATGCCCACCACACCTACATCACCTTAAGGGATACTGCTGTCACAGGAGGAAAAATTGTCCAAGCATGTGAGATGAAAAGGTGAAGGCAGTGACACAGCTGTGTACAAATCAGAAAGTGAAAATTGTGTCTTCCTGCAGTGCAAGGAGAT
>NW_005077340.1:0-250 GCF_000277835.1 Geospiza fortis | reverse complement strand
TTGTTACTGCTGAGCAGTGCTTACACATGGAGTCAAGGGCTTTTCTGCTTCTCACCTCACTCTACCAGCCAGTTGGCTGGGGCTGCACAAAAAATTGAGAGGGCACACACACAGCTGGGAGAGTTATCCCTACCTCAGCAAAGGAGCATTCCATACTATATGGTGTCATGCTTAGCATGACATAAAACTGAGGGACAGAAGAAGGAAATGGGGGGAATGTTCAGAATGATGGCATTTGTCTTCCCAAGTC
>NW_005077339.1:0-250 GCF_000277835.1 Geospiza fortis | reverse complement strand
TTTGGGGGGATTTTGGGGGGGATTTTTTTTTTTGTATTTTTGGGGGGATTGTTGGGATTTTGGAGATTTTTTAAAATTATTTTTTGTGATTTCCTGCACCCCCAGAGCAGGTTTTCGAGGAGATCTCGCGGGTGATCGGGCCCGGCCGCGCCCCGGCCCTCGCTGACCGGGCTCTGATGCCGTTCACCGACGCCGTGATCCACGAGATCCAGCGCTGCAGCGACCTCCTGCCCATGAACGTCCCGCACAG
>NW_005077338.1:0-250 GCF_000277835.1 Geospiza fortis | reverse complement strand
AATCCCGGAATTCCAGACCTCAACAATTCCAGAATCCCAGACCCCAGAATTCCAGACCTCAAAAACCTTTGGGTTTGGGTTTAATGGTTTTGGGACCATCCAAGGTGAGGAATCCCAGAATCCCACAATTCCAGACCTCAAAATTCCAGACCTCAAAATTCCAGAATCCCAGAAATCCAGACCTAAAAACCCCTCAGGTTTGGGTTGGAGGGTTGATGGTTTTGGGACCATCCACTCCCTGCACAAGGTG
>NW_005077337.1:0-250 GCF_000277835.1 Geospiza fortis | reverse complement strand
GGGCGAGCCCAAGACCTGGTACGGGGTCCCGTCGTTCGCGGCCGAGCACCTGGAGGAGGTGATGAAGAAGCTGACGCCGGAGCTGTTCGAGAGCCAGCCCGACCTCCTGCACCAGCTCGTCACCCTCATGAACCCCAACACCCTGATGGCCCACGGCGTCCCCGTGAGTTGGGGGTGTCCCCAGCGCCCCCCCCGGCCCTGTGACACCCCGCTGAGGCCGGGGCTGAGCCCAGGTGTGTCCCCAGGTGCT
>NW_005077336.1:0-250 GCF_000277835.1 Geospiza fortis | reverse complement strand
CTGTGTGCATGTTAGTAGAGGTGTCTCCCTCTATACGTGGGTATAAATATGTATAAAACACAGCCATGCACAGCTCTAAGTCCAGATCTCGGCAGGAAGAACCTCACTGCCAGGTTGGCTGGAGGATTGGGCTCCCATTTTTGTAAATTTGTAGCTTGAGGGATCACTTCATTGTTTCCTACAAACACCCACCAACATGTAGGACTTCTTGTGACCCTTCAGCAAGACCTTGCCAAAATGAATTAAATAC
>NW_005077335.1:0-250 GCF_000277835.1 Geospiza fortis | reverse complement strand
GCACAAGAATTGTGGGGCTAGCTACTGCGGATTCTTAGGGAACCTTTTCCCTTTCCTTTGATTTATTTGTCTCTTTCTTGTCCATGGGGTGTCAACCTGCAACCACCTATTCCCGCCAGAAGAAATGGAGCGGGCCACCGAACTCAATGGGGCACGTCTTCCCTGCTCGGGATCTCCTGGAGTCTCGCAGGCAAGGTGTTACATCCTGGACAAAGCTCCCAATTGTGAAAAACAAGGTTCACTCTCCTGG
>NW_005077334.1:0-250 GCF_000277835.1 Geospiza fortis | reverse complement strand
GGATTTCCATTTCAAAGCATTGTAAGAATATTATCCAACAGAATGAATTCTATCTAAGTTGTATTTCATGTACTGGAAGAGCTTCTACACTCCTAATAGTTTCCAAACAAAGTATTTATTCACAGAGCTTATGTTTTGACTTGGATAGAATTATTTTTATTTTCAGTAGCTGGTATGAGGCTACATTTTGAATTTGTGATGAAACTAGTGTTGGTAACGTAAGGATGTTTTTGTTGTTGCAGAGCAGCAC
>NW_005077333.1:0-250 GCF_000277835.1 Geospiza fortis | reverse complement strand
GGGAATTGGCACATTTGGGGTGGATGTCCCCCCCAGGCAGGTCCCCACCCCAGTGCCACGCTGGCCTTTCCCGCTCTCACGTTAATGGGATAACGCTGCCGAGGGCTTTGAAGATGAAGGAGCAGCCTGGACAAACAGGGCCAGATAAACACAGGCTTCATCTCCGAGAGGAACCAAGCCCAGAGTGCTCCCAACTATTTTTCCCAGTGTCTCCACAAGCTGGAGGAAGCCCAGGTCACCGCTGAGCTCT
>NW_005077332.1:0-250 GCF_000277835.1 Geospiza fortis | reverse complement strand
TTTGAAGCCATTCTCCTTGTCCTGTCAGTACATACTGTTGCAAAATGTTTATCTTTTTTCTAGGCTTACTTCCAGTATTGGAAGGTTGCAGAGGTTACCACAAAGCCTCTGCTTTCCAGGCAGAACAAACCCAATTCTCTCAGTCTTTCCTCAATGGAGAGGTGGTCCATCCATCCAGTCATCTTGGTGCCCCTCCTCTGCACTCACTCCAACAAGTGCACACCCTTCCTGTGCTGGGGATCCCAGAGCT
>NW_005077331.1:0-250 GCF_000277835.1 Geospiza fortis | reverse complement strand
CAACTTGGTTCTTACCTAACAGAGCCCAGCCCACACCTTCCCCAGCTCATGCCCCTCTCACAAGCTACAGGCAGGATGCTGTGGTCACCATTTCTGACTCAGCCACACCAGGCAGCATTAACCCTCCCCTGTGTTTGAAAACACAAGTTAACCACATCCTGAAGGGGAGATAAGGCTTTGCTCCCCCTGCCTGAGCTCCTGCAGCCCTCAAGAGAGCCTCTGCACAGGACACAGCAAGGGCTGCTGCACT
>NW_005077330.1:0-250 GCF_000277835.1 Geospiza fortis | reverse complement strand
TTTGGGTTTCAGTTCTGTGGGATTTTGGGGTCGGTTTTATGGGATTTTGGGGCTCTGTTTTATGGGATTTTGGGGATCAGCTCTGTGGGATTTTGGGGATCAGTTTTATGAGATTTTTGGGTCAGTTTTACAGGATTTTGAGGCTCAGTTTTATGAGGTTTTGGGGCTCAACTGTAGGGTTTTTGGGGTCCCCCACACCCACAGCTATGGGTGCTCTGCCTGGGGGATGTGCTATGGATACAGAACCATG
>NW_005077329.1:0-250 GCF_000277835.1 Geospiza fortis | reverse complement strand
ATTTCCTTCCTGCCATGGGGCACCCTGCTAATACAAGAGAAATGGAATTTAAGGAGAAGACAGGACAGACTGCAGTGATCAGAGCAGGCCATGGCAAGACAAGTGTCCTGCCCAGCAAATTGTTACAAGTGACCACCTCCCTTTTTTCCCTGTACTTACCAATGGTTTTTTCCTCCTTGGCCTGGTTTCAGCTAGGATAGGGGAAGAGAGGGGTTGACTGAGCAGCTGTGTGGTGCTTAATTTCCAGCTG
>NW_005077328.1:0-250 GCF_000277835.1 Geospiza fortis | reverse complement strand
GCAAGGGCAAGCTGGAGCTGGTCAACAACCGCTTCAACATGCCCACCCAGGAGGACCTGGTCTACGTGGACCCCAGCCCGGACTATTGCCTGCGCAACGAGACCACGGGCTCGCTGGGCACCCAGGGCAGGCTGTGCAACAAGACCTCGGAGGGCATGGACGGCTGCGAGCTGATGTGCTGCGGCCGGGGCTACGACCAGTTCAAGACGGTGCAGCGAGAGCGCTGCCACTGCAAGTTCCACTGGTGCTG
>NW_005077327.1:0-250 GCF_000277835.1 Geospiza fortis | reverse complement strand
GTGGTGCTGTGGGATGTGGATGAGATGTCCAGCCCTGCCTTGAGCTCCAAGACTGAAGTTTAGCTGACACCTGAAGAGCTCAGTGGCAGACCCTGACTGTCCTGAGGGGACACAGCAGGCCCACACAAAGTCTTTGGTGAATCTGAATTGTTCTGGCCAGGTGTACAATAGAGCTTACAGACAAATGTCAGGGGTTTTCTGTCGTCCCACAGAGATGGGATGAGTAGCAATTTCTATTTTTGCTGATTGT
>NW_005077326.1:0-250 GCF_000277835.1 Geospiza fortis | reverse complement strand
CTGATAACATCCCTGATCACATCACATGACATCACATCACATATAACATCTCTGATAACATCCCTGATAACATTCCATCCCTGATCACATCGCTGATAACATCACACCCCCTGATAAGATCGCACCCAATAAGATCACATGGCTGATAAGATCCCTGATCACATCACGTCTCTGATAACATCCCACCCCTGATAACATTACACCCTTGATAACATCCCTGATCACATCCCACCCCTGATAACATCCCTGA
>NW_005077325.1:0-250 GCF_000277835.1 Geospiza fortis | reverse complement strand
GGATTACCAACTCTACTCCTTTCAATCACCTCTCCCCCTCCTGCTTTGGGCATTCAACTAGAACAACTTCACACATGCAGTGACCGTTACCTGTGATTCTTGTGCACAGCAACCCTGGTCTGTATGTACAATGAAACCATTTTCACAGGTACATCAGGTTCTACTCACATGTCATAACTGATGGATTTTGGACACTTGGAGTTACCATGCTTAGAGCAAATATATGTCCTTGAGCAGTAAGCCTGGACTA
>NW_005077324.1:0-250 GCF_000277835.1 Geospiza fortis | reverse complement strand
TCTGTTCTTGCCTCCTACCAAGTGTATAGAGACTAAAGAACATGAGTGACCTTTAGTTTTCCACTGAAATTACTTATTCCCAACTTATTTAACTGGTGAGTGGCTCTTTCAGTCATCTGGTAACGTGAGCCTGTCCAGCAGCATAAAACACACACAGCCTTAGCTTCAAAGCTTGTTTTTTACCTTTGCCAAATGAAAGCTTCACTGCAGTGTTCACTGTAAAATATTTATTGTGAAATGGATAACTGGA
>NW_005077323.1:0-250 GCF_000277835.1 Geospiza fortis | reverse complement strand
ATTAATTCCTGCATTTTCCTAGATTTTTCTAGATTAATTCCCAGATTTTCCCAGATTATTTCCCCAATTTTCCATGAATTTTTCATTGATTTTTCCCAGATTAATTCCCATATTTTCACAAATTAATTCCCATTTTTTCCAGGAATTTTTCCTGAATTTTACCAGATTAATTCCCAGATTTTCTCGGATTAATTCCCGGATGAATTCCTAGATTTTCCCCGTATTTCCCAGAACAATTCCCAGATTAATT
>NW_005077322.1:0-250 GCF_000277835.1 Geospiza fortis | reverse complement strand
TTTTGGGGGTGGATTTTGGGGAGAATTTTGCCATTTTCGGGGGTGGATTTTGGGGTGAAACCGCTCGGTTTGGGGGTTGGATTTTCGGGTGACCTTGCCCATTTTGGGGGTGGAATTTGGGGTGAAACCTCCGAATTTTGGGGGTGGAATTTGGGGCAAAACCTCCGAATTTCGGGGTTGGTTTTGTGCTCAAAAATCCAATTTTAGGTGGGGGAATTTTGGGGTTCCAAGGCTCAGCCCGGGGAGGCGT
>NW_005077321.1:0-250 GCF_000277835.1 Geospiza fortis | reverse complement strand
AGGAATGGAGCCAGAGGGGAGCACAGAGAAGAAGAGACTGACTGGGGGCTCCTGGGGAAAGCCTGGAAAGGAGTGGCCTTCCTGGCAAAGCCCTTTGTGCTGCTCGGGGCCATTTGCATCTTCATGGGCAGAACTGGAGGATATCTTCCATTCTTTATGGATGGACTTGTTTAATTACCTCTTAAATTACTTTTTTTCCCATAAGAAAAGCTTGGTGCTTGAAATTCCTTAAGTTCCTTAGGTTAAGAAT
>NW_005077320.1:0-250 GCF_000277835.1 Geospiza fortis | reverse complement strand
AACCAGTTGTGAGAAGCAAAGAAGTAACAGGATGTTTGAATTATTAGAAAAAGAGAGTTTCAAGTAATTTAAGAAACCCAGCAGAAATAATTAAAGTTGAGTGTGCTCAGCCTATTTTATACTCCAAGACTTTGAATTAAGGCAAAGAGATGGGATGGCATAGAAAGATGGGGACTAAGATAATGGAATTTTTAGTAGACATGAGGGCAACACAGTGTTAAAAAAAGCCTCGATGCCTATAACAGATGAT
>NW_005077319.1:0-250 GCF_000277835.1 Geospiza fortis | reverse complement strand
CAACCTAAATCTCTCCTGACACAACTTGTTCCACCCTGATCTTGTTCATCTGGCAGCAATGATGCAAAATGTGAAATATGTAAAAACTTCCTTCAGGAACCATGTTCTTTGGTGTTTGATCTTTGTACACTCTCAAGTTTAATTAACAAGAGAGGAGATTTCATCCAATAAACAGCTAGCAAGTAAGCTCTAACTGATGTTCAGGTGTTAGGAAAATAATTTGCTTGTTAGTAGAATTGCCTTGTTAAGG
>NW_005077318.1:0-250 GCF_000277835.1 Geospiza fortis | reverse complement strand
CAGGGCACCATAATGTGAATCAATGGAAGTATTAACATGTAGCAATTTTCCATTACTTTCCATAGGAGCCTCTCAAAGCAAATACATAAACGTTTAATTAAGCCTTGCAGTGCCCACATGAAGTAAATAGGTATAATTAAACCAGTGCAAGGCTTCATCACTTAACTCAGATGCAAAGGGCACAGCAAAATATTTATTCCTGCAGATTAAACGGGGTGCACTGAAGATATTGCCGCTCCTCCACTGATGA
>NW_005077317.1:0-250 GCF_000277835.1 Geospiza fortis | reverse complement strand
CTCTGCAGGGGGCTTCCTGTGGGACCTCCCTCCTTCTGAGACAAAGCTCTGGCTTTCCCATTCTCTTTGGGCCGGCAACGCCATTCCTGCCTTCCTCAAACCTGCGCTCTGGTAGCCTCTCACCTGACCGGTCCTTGCCCTCCTGGCACCAAGGTCTCTCCAGCACTGTTTACCACGGGCCAGCTAAGAGACAATGCCACCCAGACAGACAGTGTCTGGAGAAGCAGTGCCCATAAGGAGCACAGAGGAG
>NW_005077316.1:0-250 GCF_000277835.1 Geospiza fortis | reverse complement strand
TTTTGGGGCGGTTTTTGGGGTGTTTTTTGGGATGTTTTTGGTTGTTTTGGGGGTATTTTGGGGAATTTTTTGGACAAATTTTTTGCTATTTTTGGGGCATTTTTTGGGATAGTTTTGGTTGTTTTGGGGGTACTTCTCAGCTATTTTTGGGGTTATTTTGGGGGCATTTTTTGGGCAGTTTTGGGGGCTTTTTTTGGGGTGGTTTGGGGTATTTTTGGAGGTATTTTTGGGGGGTTTTGGGGGTTTTTTT
>NW_005077315.1:0-250 GCF_000277835.1 Geospiza fortis | reverse complement strand
CTGGAGAAGATGCTTTGGGTGCTTTCTGATTTTAATGTGAAAGTTCTGTGTGGAAGCTGATCAGGCAGATGCAGGTTGGGAAGATGAGCAAACATGAAATGAGAACCTGTTTGTTTCCTTGCCCTTAAGAGAAGGCATGTATTAAGTCATGGGAATTGCCCATAGAAGATCAAGGTTTGGTATTTGAGGGGAACATCACAGCAAATGATAGAAAATATCACAGTACAAAGATAAATAAACATGAAGTGGG
>NW_005077314.1:0-250 GCF_000277835.1 Geospiza fortis | reverse complement strand
CCACATGGATAGAGATGGTCTCCAGAACAAGGTGTCCCATCACTTTCCCAGGGATAAAGAGAGGCTGACTGGACAGTAGTTCTCTGGTTCTCTTTCTTGCCCTTTTTGAAGACCAGGTGACATTTGCTTTTCTCCAGCCCTCAGACAAATCTCCAGATTGCCATGAACTTTCAAAGATGATGGCCAGGACCCTTACCATGGTGTTTACTAGCTCTCTCAGCACTCATGTGTGGTGGTGTTCACAGGGGTC
>NW_005077313.1:0-250 GCF_000277835.1 Geospiza fortis | reverse complement strand
CTGAAGAACCCAGTCTAAGATCCAAAGACATTCAAGCTTTGGGCATACATATATTTTTGTCCACTCATTGTTTTCAGTAGGCTGTGCTAAGCTCTGTATCCAGACTGTCAGGTTGTTTCCTTTGTAAATAGCCATATTGTGTTGATATAAAATGTTGTTGCTTTACTACCAACTGTGGCTAAGCTGCAGTGCTGTTCGTGTCACTCCTGGATCAGCCTCCATGCAGATAGGTAGGGGGATACAGTATGGG
>NW_005077312.1:0-250 GCF_000277835.1 Geospiza fortis | reverse complement strand
CCTGCTCAAGGAGATCATCCTGGTGGATGACAACAGTGACAATGGTGAGCTTTTGTCACTTTGCCTCTAAGCACTGTGCCCCGTGTGATTTCTAGGTGTGAAATGTAAATGTGTTTGTTGGTGGGAGGGTTGATCGAGCCATTTGCACAAAGCTGTGAGTAAATATTGACTATTTGTATAACAAATAAACATTATGTGGATAAAGCCTGTTGATTTCATTGAAATCCTAACAGAATGAATGGCATTTATG
>NW_005077311.1:0-250 GCF_000277835.1 Geospiza fortis | reverse complement strand
AAAAATCTCCAGGGTTCATGAGTTAATCAGTTCCCTGGGCAGCTTGATCCAGCCTAGATCTCCCCTATGGCAATTTGAGGCCATTTCCACTTATTCTATCACTTATGATGGGGGGAAGAGAGTGACCCCTATCTCTCTGCAACCTCCTGTTAGGTAGTTGTAGAAAGTGAGAAAATCTCTCCTGAGACTCCTTTTTTTCCAGGCTGAACACCTCAGGTTCCTCCAGCTGCTCCTCATCAGACTCATGCTC
>NW_005077310.1:0-250 GCF_000277835.1 Geospiza fortis | reverse complement strand
CTGTCCTGTTCCCAGCAGGTGAGGCAGAGGTGCCTTTCCTTCCTTCCCTGCTGCACTTTGGCTTTTTGAGGGGTCTCTGGGGCTCTGAGGGAGAAGTTCTTTGTCACTCCAGGGCAGAATTAGCCCTGGTCCCACTAAAAGCAGGAGAAATCATTTTATCCTTGTTTTTGGATACACATTTTGTGTTTTCTCTCTGCTGCTGACACCATGTGGTGAAGCAGCAGCTCCCAACCTTGTCAGGGCTGCTCCC
>NW_005077309.1:0-250 GCF_000277835.1 Geospiza fortis | reverse complement strand
AATATGGTTCTGCTCAGTTTTTCTGTTTTGTTTTGAAATTGGTGGATCCAGAAATGAGGATCCTATTCCAAGAGAGGAAACCTTGTCTTATAATGCAGTTCCTTCTAGAGGTGTTAACTTGGAACAGCTGATGAAAGCCCCAGGTCTTCTGCCTTACTGCAGTAGAGTTTGCTACTTGTATCCACCATGCAAAACGACTCTACTGCCTCTATGTAAATCCTGCCTCCTTTTTTGTGTCTTTTTTTTTTTT
>NW_005077308.1:0-250 GCF_000277835.1 Geospiza fortis | reverse complement strand
CCCAACTAAGCATGCAGATTCGCAGTACTGTTGTCTGCTAGAACAAAATCCTGCTTGACACAAGTGTTAAAAGTCAAGCTGGCACATCTTATCTGCTGCTGTAAAATTTGGGATCAAATCACTCTTATCAGAATTAGCAATTTCAAAATTTTGTTGGAAGTGAAAGGCAAAGCTGAAAAACAAGAGAAATGAAGTGGCATTTGAACCACAGACAAATCTTTGTTTGTTGCAGTGGAACAGTGGCTTTCTG
>NW_005077307.1:0-250 GCF_000277835.1 Geospiza fortis | reverse complement strand
TCTGAGCAGGGAGAAATCCATTCCCAGGAGGATTTTGGGATTCGTGGCAGACCCAGACCGCAGCAGCACACAGGAGGAGATCATTTGGAGGGATCCAGGAGGCATTTCCCCTCTCCCACAGGATCAGCAAGACCCAACCAAGCCCAGGGAAGCAATAAAGCAGAAATCCATCTGGACAACACCCTTCTTCTGATTCAGAATGGGAAATAAAATGCCAGAAAAGGAGCTTTTTCTCTATTTTTTTTTTTTT
>NW_005077306.1:0-250 GCF_000277835.1 Geospiza fortis | reverse complement strand
GCTGCCCCTGCCTCAGTTTCCCCATCTGCTGTGCTGGAGGCAGTGTGGGGAGCAGGGGAAGTGCCCACCCCCTTTTGGGGATGCCCCAATCTCAGCCCCACCCTGGGCACCTGCTGCCCGGGCCCCCAGCTCCTTGCTTTGCCCGTTTCTTTCCTTACTGGAGCCTGGCTCAGGCCTGGGATGCAGAGGGGGTGGCTCTTTTCTCTTTGCACACGACAGGAGGGGTTGGGGGGGACCCGTCCCTTCCCTT
>NW_005077305.1:0-250 GCF_000277835.1 Geospiza fortis | reverse complement strand
GAGGGACCCGAGGTTCTGAGGTAAACCGTTAAATCACAATGCAACACTGGTAGTGGTATGCTGGCTGGCAGGGTGGCCAGAGGAGTTTCTGGTCACATCAGCAACTATTGCATCAGTTATTAAAGTGTTTTTGGAGCAAATAATTCCAGGATATGGGATTGTGAAGCAGTGGACTTGGATGGGGGAACTCATTTTACAGGGGGGTTCTTCAAGGTGAAAGGAATGTTATAGATAAATAATGAGATGATTG
>NW_005077304.1:0-250 GCF_000277835.1 Geospiza fortis | reverse complement strand
CATTGATGGATCACGTGGAGCTTCTCATCCACCAATGATTTCAAGTCCTTTTTCCCAGGACTGCCCTGGATCCATTGTCCACCCAGCCTTTAACTGTGCTTGGCATTGCCCTAATGCAGGAGCAGTACCTTGTACTTGGCCCTGAACTCCATTAGGATCACATGGCCCCACCTCTCAAGCATGTCCAGGTCCCTCTGGCTGCCATTCCTTCCCTCAAGCACATCTTGGTGTCATTGGCAAACTTGCTGAG
>NW_005077303.1:0-250 GCF_000277835.1 Geospiza fortis | reverse complement strand
CTCCCCCAGGCTTCATCTATTCTTGTGCATCAGATTACCATTCCTAAATTACTGGCAATTAAAGATTGTGTGCTGGTTGCTCAGACATTCAAATTCACAGCCTGGCACGTTAATTTCCTATGCCACTGATTTTACTTTAAATAAAAACAGTAATTCACCAGCTAGGAGTAGCTGGCATGTGCTTGTTTCTAACAACTTTGGTTTCATTTGGAGAGTGACTGTTTCCATGAGCATGCAGAGACAGGACAAG
>NW_005077302.1:0-250 GCF_000277835.1 Geospiza fortis | reverse complement strand
GGCAGAAATAACAATAATTCATGGTTAAGAGGTAGGAATTAAATAGGCCATTTTTGTCACCATCTGATGTTCAAGACTTGAATCCTTTTCAATTCTCTTGTCTTGCTGAATTGGGACTGAAAACTTTGGGCAGACAGAAGTTTGGGGATAGGGCACAGAGCTGGTGCTGTTGGCCAGGATTTCAGTGTGAGTGCAATGATGCGGTGACTCCTGCGGGACTGGCTCTTTGTGAGTGCTGTGCTGTCTAAAT
>NW_005077301.1:0-250 GCF_000277835.1 Geospiza fortis | reverse complement strand
TATAGGGTTGGGACAGAATGCAGAGGGTTTTTGTGTCCTCTGGAAAAGTGGTTGCAGAAAGACAAGTGACATAACATGTATCATATAAAATGGCATAGAGGTCTTTGGGCAACTGACTGAAACCAGAGAAAGTTGTCAAATGAATTGCTCCACAGACTGTACTGACTAAATTCTAAATCTCCAGTGACTACACTGGATGTTATATTGTGAGCCTGGTAAAACAGACCTATGCGCATACATGCTTCAAAAG
>NW_005077300.1:0-250 GCF_000277835.1 Geospiza fortis | reverse complement strand
CCCAGGAGCACAGAGCCCAGCAGGTGCCTACAGCAAGGTGCTGAGACAAGAAGAGCCTTGTCAGTGCCAGGACATGGGGAAAGCCAAGGCATCCGGGTCTGCCATTCCTGCACTGTCTCTGCATGACCAGCTCACAGAGGGTCTGCCACCAGCTCAGGGCCCTGGGTCAGGGTGGTGCAGGGCTGTGCTTACCCTTGCAGGTGGGAGTCTCATTCCACAGGATCTCGGCCCCTCTGGAAATGCATTGAAT
>NW_005077299.1:0-250 GCF_000277835.1 Geospiza fortis | reverse complement strand
TTTTTTTTTCAGTCCAGATTTAGCAGGTAATTTTGTTGAGAAAATGTCTTCATTTAGATCACATCTATATGTGTGGTGTTTTTTTCTTTAGGTTGAAGTTTTACATGATTTTGAGGCAGCTAACAGTGATGAGCTTAATTTAAAACGAGGAGATATTGTGCTAGTGATTCCTTCTGAGACCACAGCTGATCAGGTAAAAACATGGTTCTTGCTTTTGTTGCCAATTTTTCTTCGTCTCAACTTTTTTTCT
>NW_005077298.1:0-251 GCF_000277835.1 Geospiza fortis | reverse complement strand
CCACCCTCCGTGCCCAAGGAATCCAAGAGGGCCTTGCAGGGGCTCCTGCCTGAGGACTCCCTTAGAGTGGCATTTTCAAACAGCACCTCAAGGCCTATGTCAAGCACATCCTCAAAGGAGCAGTTCTGGAGTGCCCTGTAGCCATTGCTGCTGGGCTCAAGGAAAGGACCCAAGGCTGATCGCAAGAACTCCCAAATTCTTGCCTGTAGTGAGGAATTGTGCTGTGAGGGAGACTGGCTGAACTCCTGCAG
>NW_005077297.1:0-251 GCF_000277835.1 Geospiza fortis | reverse complement strand
ATTTGACGCAGCAATCGCTGCAACCATTTCCTGCCAGGTAGATTCCGAAACGTTTTCAAACTTTGCTGCAGCCTGAAGGCGCATAACAAAGTCATCAAACTGCTCGTCCTGTCCCTGTTGTAATAGGAAGACAGGGACAGGAGGCACACCCACGATCACCTTAAAAAATTCCTGTGCTCCAGCCTGAACTGCCTTCTCCAAGGCCTCTGATGGAATCAGCTCCACTGCCTGTTGCCCTTTCTCCCAATCCC
>NW_005077296.1:0-251 GCF_000277835.1 Geospiza fortis | reverse complement strand
CCAGTATGGTCCCAGTATGGCCCCAGTATGGCCCCAGTATGGCCTCAGTATGGTCCCAGTGCCCACCAGTGTGGTCCCAGTATGGTCCCAGTGCTGACCAGTATGGCCCCAGTATGGTCCCAGTATGGTTCCAGTATGGTCCCAGTGCCCCCCAGTATGGTCCCAGTATCACCCCAGTGCTGACCAGTATGGTCCCAGTGCTCCCCTAGTGCCAACCAGTATGGTCCCAGTGCCTCCCAGTGCCCTCCCAG
>NW_005077295.1:0-251 GCF_000277835.1 Geospiza fortis | reverse complement strand
AATCATTAAAGGACTCTTGTAGCTGACTCGTGTAAAATTTCTGCTGTGAATTTCGGTTGGAAATGATGCCACTAAAGCTGTAAGCACCAAGTAGCCACATGAGACCCAGATATTTGCATTAGTTATGAACCAACACTACCTGCAAAACACTGCACAAGGGACACTGATGCTGTACTACATGCAGCTCTGGTCACCTTGTTCTCAAAACATTTTTTCCATGAACTTCATGTACAGAAGGGCTTGCAGGTATT
>NW_005077294.1:0-251 GCF_000277835.1 Geospiza fortis | reverse complement strand
GACATGGGACCAGGGGCTTTGAAACCAGAGGACCCCCTCCTGCAGGTATGGACTCCTATTTTAAAGAAGATATTTGAAAAATATGATAAATGGGTTTTATTAGTCCTAATAATGTGGTGTGAGAGCCACAGACTGGACGTGCTGGAAGGGGCTGCCCTAGGTTTAAAAATTTGGGAGTGGGCTTGTAGAAGAATTCTTGGCAGAACTAGGGCATGCTATACTCCTACAGGAATTGGACAACCCTGGCCTGC
>NW_005077293.1:0-251 GCF_000277835.1 Geospiza fortis | reverse complement strand
TTTTTATTGGGGATTGTTTTCATCACTCAAATACAGAATGTACTAAGAGAGAGACCTATGCCAAACATGTTACATTAAAAGCTATAATTAAGAAGCATATAGAGTTAAATTTCATATTTTATTATCTCTATAGAAGTAAATGCCTCCTTTAAAAATGAAAGAGACCAAACAAACCCCAATCATTCTATGTGTAATATAAAGACATTTTAGGTAGCTGTGTCTATCAGCTCTTGTCTACAGACTCAACAGTA
>NW_005077292.1:0-251 GCF_000277835.1 Geospiza fortis | reverse complement strand
CTGTGGGAGAAGGTTCTACACGAGGAAGGTTTTGCTCTGTGGGAGAAGGTTTCGCCTGGGAAAGAAGATTTTGCACTATGGGAAAAGGTTTTCCATGAGTAGAGAAAGTTTTGCTCTGCGGAGAAGGTTCTGCAGAGGGAGAGAAGGTTTTGCTTAGTGTGGAAAAAGTTTTGCTCCATGGAGAAGATTTTGCGCACTTTGGTGAAGGGTTTTGCTCAGTGTGAAGAAGGTTTTGCTCTGTGGGAGAAGGT
>NW_005077291.1:0-251 GCF_000277835.1 Geospiza fortis | reverse complement strand
TCTTAGCTGTCTTACTTCAGGGTTTCAGTCAGAAACTAATGAGAAGCTTAGGAATTGCTCCCTGTTTACATTTTTCCATCAGCTTTACCCAGTTTCCCCCCAACAGCAAGTCCATGTGAGGAAAAAAGAGACCTTCCAAACTTCGGAGGCATTGTTGTTGTTTTTCTAGAATGGTTGGCAATGATAATTTCTTTGTAATGCTGTTGCTTCTCATGTCTTTTTTCAATCCTCTCTCTTCCCCTTGCACTGTT
>NW_005077290.1:0-251 GCF_000277835.1 Geospiza fortis | reverse complement strand
CTCCTCAAGAATGGGTTGAGTTTGACCAAATTCCTCAAGAATGGATTTGGTTTGATGAAGTCCCTCAAAAATGGGTTTGGGGTGGATCAAACTCCTCAAGAATGGGTTTGGGGTGGATTAAATCCTTCAGAAATGCATTTGGGTTTGACCAAATCCTTTAAAATCTGAGGTGAAACCAAATCCCTCAGAAATGGTTTTGGGGTGGATCAAACCCCGGTGCCCCCGGTGACCCAGGGATGACCTGAGGTGGC
>NW_005077289.1:0-251 GCF_000277835.1 Geospiza fortis | reverse complement strand
ATTTTACCCAAGAAATAAAAAAGGTTGGGAGTTTCCAACAACAGCAAACAGAAAAGTCAGCCCATCCTGGCAGACACACAGATGTCACTCAGAGCCACTTCAGCCCCTCCTCCTCTCCCCAGCACAGGCAGAGCTGCATTTGATGGATGATAAAAACCAGAATCCAAAAAGAAACCGTTATTTCACATATTTCTGGAGTTACTTTTTTTATACCTTTTATATTTGTATAAAATATATTGTATATTTATATT
>NW_005077288.1:0-251 GCF_000277835.1 Geospiza fortis | reverse complement strand
GATTTGGGGTGCAGGGTGGGAGCAGGGGGTGCCCGGTGGGTGCTGTGGGTGCCGGTGCGGGATTGGGGTGCCAGGGCACGGATTGGGGTGGCACAGGTGGGCGCTGCAGGGGCTGGGGTGCAGGGCTGGCACAGGTGGGCGCTGCAGGGCGCTGGAAGGTGCCCGGTGGGTGCCCGGTGTGGGATTTGGGGTCCCTGGTGGGTGCTCAGGGGTGCCAGGGGGCACACGATGGGTGCTGTGGGGTGCGGAGG
>NW_005077287.1:0-251 GCF_000277835.1 Geospiza fortis | reverse complement strand
GTTCCAGTGTAAAGAGGAAAACTGAGACCTTTCAAATTTCAGTCAGGGGAACATTTTCTCAAATGACACTTGTGCCAAGAGCAAGCTGGTAGGAAGAGACAGGAGAGAGGAAAGGAGCAGAGTTCAAGCTTTTCTCCCAAAGCACTTTCTTAGACACAAGGATTTCTCTTGATAAATAACAGTAAAATGTAGTGGAAGTAGAGAAAGGCCAGAAAAAGAACAGTGTAATTAGAGGTGGTGCTGTGTAATGA
>NW_005077286.1:0-251 GCF_000277835.1 Geospiza fortis | reverse complement strand
TCCATGGGACCTGATGAGATGCATCCATGGGTCCTCAGGTGAATGAAGATTCTAAGCCATTATTCATCTTATTTGAGAAGTCATGGTAGTTCAGTGAAGCTCTCACTGACTGGACAAGGGTAAATACAATCCCCATTTTTAAAAAGAGAAAAAAGAACTGCAGGCCAGTCAGTCACACCTCTGCCCCCAGCAGGGTTAGGGAGTGGATCTTCCTAGGAACTATACTAAGGCACATGGAAAATAAGGTGATT
>NW_005077285.1:0-251 GCF_000277835.1 Geospiza fortis | reverse complement strand
CAGAGACCCTATAGAGACACTGTAGAGACCCCCAGGGCACCCCATAGGGATCAGAGACCCCATAGGGACCCTAGAGACACCCCCCAGAGCACCCTATGGGGGTCAGAGAGCCTATAGGGACTCCATAGGGACCCTACAGAGACCCCCAGGGAGCCCTGTGGGGATCGGGAACCCTATAGAGACACAATAGGGACACTACGGGGACCAGAGAACCTATGGGGACCCCATAGGGACCCTACAGAGACCCCCAG
>NW_005077284.1:0-251 GCF_000277835.1 Geospiza fortis | reverse complement strand
CCTGATCTACTTGAAGATGTCCTTGCCAGGGGCTGTGGCTTTGGAGTAGATGACCTTCAGTGGTCCCTTCTAACCTCAAGCAGTCTTGGATCCTACTTGGTTTGCATTGGAAAAGCACCCAGAGTGGAGATTCCTATGTGGGGGCCCATCTGATTCCCTGGAGTTTGGCCGAGGAGCAAACCCTGACAGGGAGCAGCTGTTTGGCCTGCAGCCCCTTTGCCTTTTACCTGCAGAAGTTCCTTGGCAGAGCC
>NW_005077283.1:0-251 GCF_000277835.1 Geospiza fortis | reverse complement strand
GCTGCAAATGGACAGAGAGGTTGATAATTCCTGCCATGGAACTGCAGGGAAGAGCTCACCTCTGGCTCACAAGATACACCTGAAGAGTTTTACCACATTAATTCTTCAGTCAAACATAAATGTAATTAAAGCAAACAGAAACCACCCCTGTATATGAACAGAGACCATGTGTATATACGCACATCTAAAAACATATCTGCAGCTCTTATTATTCTCATTAACACTGTCCCTGTCCATGACAGAGGGGTTGG
>NW_005077282.1:0-251 GCF_000277835.1 Geospiza fortis | reverse complement strand
AATTGAAATAATCTCCTTGAACAGGTTAAAATCCCAGAAGCAGCTGTCCTGTCTAAAATTCATTTATGAGGACTGCTAACTTCTGCATGCAGTTTATGGGTGAGGTTCAGCTTTTCTCTTCTCCAGCTGAGTGCTTGGATCCATGTCCAGCCCCACTTGAGGACTTAAGTGCTTATCTTAAAGCCTATACTGAAGTATAGGATACATTCCTCAAATGTACTGAACCACCACAATATTCTTACCACTCATAC
>NW_005077281.1:0-251 GCF_000277835.1 Geospiza fortis | reverse complement strand
CCTATTCCCCTTCCCACCTGCTTGGGAATTTATTCCCCCCAGTGCCTCCTGTTATGTGCAGCCAGAGGGATTTAACAGAGCCCACTCTCCCTGCAGGGCCGTGCCTAATGATGGCCCCTCTGAATAAAGCTCTTATTCCCACATATTCAAGGACTTTGGCCAAAACCCTGGGGACTAAAATGTGACAGGCAATTACAGAAGCTGCCTCGACCCTCTGCTGACTCAGTTACCTCTGCTTAGTCATTAAAAAA
>NW_005077280.1:0-251 GCF_000277835.1 Geospiza fortis | reverse complement strand
ACAGCCAGGGCTGGGCAGGCAGCAGCCGGGCACGGGGCTCCTTTGAAAAAGCGACCCCATTTTCTTCGTTTTACATTTCTACATATTAGAAATTTCTAGAAATACTCAGAAACATTTTTTATAGAAAAAAATCCCCAAATATTTCTTCCCATTTTCCACAAATGCTCTATATTTATCAAAATAGTATTAGAATTCTAAAAAATGTAGAACAGTTTTACACTTGTAGAATAAAAAATAAAACTGCATTTAAT
>NW_005077279.1:0-251 GCF_000277835.1 Geospiza fortis | reverse complement strand
CTTTAAGCTGTTATGTTTGTCTTGTTTAGGCAATTGTCACCTTATTATTGTCATCCTAATTCTGTTCCCTGGGAGCTGTAGTCATTTTGTGTGCTATTCAGTGTAATAGGAAAATGATCATAATTTGACTTGCCTATAGAGATCGTTGGCAACAACTGCCATAACCCAAGACTATGTGATCAATGGCTTAGATATTTTGTTAGGTATTTGTTGTATAGAAATACTACTGTGACTTGTTAAGAGAAAGATAA
>NW_005077278.1:0-251 GCF_000277835.1 Geospiza fortis | reverse complement strand
CAAAAACGGGTGAGGGCACCCCAAAATGATCAATGGCATCCCAAAGTTATCTACAGCACCCTAAAACTGAAATATGGCACCCCAAAACGGGGCTGTACTCCACCACTGAGAGCTGGGGGAGCAGCACCCCAAAAACGGCTCAGGGCACCCCAAAAATATTCACAGCAACCTGAAATTATCAATGGCACCCCAAAATCATCTACAGCACCCTAAAACTGAAATGTGGCACCCCAAAATTATCAATGGCACCC
>NW_005077277.1:0-251 GCF_000277835.1 Geospiza fortis | reverse complement strand
TGAGATTGCCCCAGGTTTTTGCATTCTCTGCCCTTCAGTACTATCCCAGAATGCTTTGAACCTTCATTACCTGTCCTACTGATAATGTGCTATTTATGCGGCACAGTCACATTTTCATGAGTTTCATAAAAAAAGTCCAGTTGGCTACAGCACAGTCCTCAAACTGCTTAAAACACTTGAACTGAGAATAACACTCAGTCTCTCCCTCATCCAGTTTTGTCCCGTGGCAACCAAAGTGCAGTATGGGGCCA
>NW_005077276.1:0-251 GCF_000277835.1 Geospiza fortis | reverse complement strand
TCGACCCTCAACCCTCACCTGGGGACAGCCCTGAGCCCTCACCTGGGGCCACCACACCCGAGCATGGAATCGCCTCATTCCCTGACTTTTCCACCCAAAAACCGCTAGGATCGCATCCCTGCTGGGGACCACCATGCCCTGGGCTTGGGCCAGTGGTGCCAAAGGTGTTCCTGAGCTCCATCCCTGACTTTTCCCCCCAAACCCACAGGAACTGTGTCATTGTGTCCCTGCTGGGGACCACCATGCCCTGG
>NW_005077275.1:0-251 GCF_000277835.1 Geospiza fortis | reverse complement strand
AAAAAAAAAAATCAAAAAACCACACATATAAAACATGGAGCACTTTAGGGTAAAATATAAATGATATGTTCATAGCATATGAACCTGAATAGCTTATGTGTCTGTGGTGCTTTTTGGGTACTGTGCAAATCGTTGTGGTTCTTAGCTAAGGAAGGATTAAGATAGGTACCCTCTAACCTGGTTCTCAACTATTAGACATTCAGTGCTTCCAGTTTATCTGGATAGAGCACAGACATTTTTCCATAATTAAT
>NW_005077274.1:0-251 GCF_000277835.1 Geospiza fortis | reverse complement strand
AGAGTCAGGTCATGTTACACATTTATTTGAAGCCATGATGTTCTTCTAAGATGTTTAGTAGAGATATTTGTAGGCATGCTTTCAAGTCACTGCATATTGGAAATATTGAAGAAAAGCAAGAGTGAGAAAGCATTGACATTTGTACTCCAGTCTTTAAATTTTCTTTCCCCTTAGGCAGTAAGTGGTCAGAGTTCTTGCCCCTGAGTTGCATTCTAGCCTCATGCTTCCTCTCCTGCTGTGTGTTAGTTAAT
>NW_005077273.1:0-251 GCF_000277835.1 Geospiza fortis | reverse complement strand
ACCCTGGGCTGGCAGCAGGGCAGGGCTCAGTAGTGGCAAGATGACAGCAGCCACAGCCACGGTCCAGCCCAGCCTCGGCCCCACGGCCTCCCCTGGCCCTGCCCAGCAGCCGAAGGGGCCTGGCGGGCTCCCCAGGAAGGGCCCAGCCCGCGGCAGGGGCAGCCCAGCCCGCCCCGGCCAAGACAGGGGCCAGGATGGCCAGTTAGCTCTTTGCCAGCTGGAAAAGAGAGAGGGGATTCCCAGGATTTTTT
>NW_005077272.1:0-251 GCF_000277835.1 Geospiza fortis | reverse complement strand
CTTCTGCACAATCATGCTTTACACATCCCCTACCGTTACTACACATACTTGCCCTGGTGGAGTAATTTTCTGCTTTGCTCTGAGGAAATGGGCGGAGGTCTAAAATTTTGCCTAAGATTAATTGAGGGAGGAATCTTCCCCACCCACTGTGGCAACCAGAGAGAAAATACAAAAATTTCTCAATATTGCTTGCAACTAACTTCTATAAAACATATGAATATGAATGTCTTAAAACTTAGCAAGATAAAAAC
>NW_005077271.1:0-251 GCF_000277835.1 Geospiza fortis | reverse complement strand
ACACCAGAGACCACTTCAGCTATGTCTGTGCCAGCAACCCAGAGCATGCCCTTGGAACCCAGGGACACACAAATGCTGCCCAAATTCATGCATAAACCTGCTGCAACAGGTGGCCCAGGGTGACACACCAGGCCAACACACCATGACACCATGTGACAACCACAGCACCAGGGTGACAGGTGAAACTAGAGCACCTGAGGACAAGTTCACATGGCACCAGTGTCAAAGCTACTACAGTTTATGACTGCCAG
>NW_005077270.1:0-251 GCF_000277835.1 Geospiza fortis | reverse complement strand
TTCCCATGGGGGATTTTAGGGTTCCCACGCTGATTTTTGGGGTCCCCCGCTGGTTTTTGGGGTGCAGGGGGATTCCCATGGGGGATTTTAGGGTTCCCACGCTGATTTTTGGGGTCCCCCGCTGGTTTTTGGGGTGCAGGGGATGCCCAGAGCAGCTCTCGGTTCCTGCTGCTGACGGAGCAGCACCGGGAGCTGCAGGAGCTGCAGCAGCACGTGGAGCAGGTGGGACCCCAAAACCCCTCCAGGGACCC
>NW_005077269.1:0-251 GCF_000277835.1 Geospiza fortis | reverse complement strand
CACCAAATGTGGAATTTTCCTTCACTCCTGGTCACAAAATGTGGAATTCTTCTTCACTTGGGGCTCACCAAATGTGGAATTCTTCCTCTCTCGGAGCTTACCAAGTGTGGAATTTTCCCTCACTCAGGGTCACCAAGTGGGGAATTCTTCACTGGGGCTTACCAAATGTGGAATTCTTCACTCCCAGTCACAAAATGTGGAATTCTTCTTGGCTCGGGGGTCATCAAATGTGGAATTTTCCTTCACTCGGG
>NW_005077268.1:0-251 GCF_000277835.1 Geospiza fortis | reverse complement strand
CAATCCATGTGGCAGAAGTTTGTATGCAGCACACCATTGTTGTACACAAGCTCATTAGCATTGATATCAATGAAGGAAAGATAATAAAGAGGGCTTCAGGTGACTACACTACTACGGCAATATAAAATAATTTTTTTTCCTTCCTGAGTGTGGACAGACTGGAAAAATTCAAGCATGTTAGAGGGGAAATGTCCTATGTCCCTCCAGTATGGGCCACAGTCTCTGCTATTGGAAACATGCACTCACTGGCT
>NW_005077267.1:0-251 GCF_000277835.1 Geospiza fortis | reverse complement strand
TTTTTCACAAAAAAATGGCAGATTTTTTTTTATAACAGCAGTGTAGGTGTGAAAGTAGTAGAGAATGCCATTACCTGTTTGTTTACTCTTTGAGTGGTGCACTTGCAGAGATTTCTTGTTCACTGTCACATGTTTGAATGTTATACATTGCTAGTGAGTTTTGTGTGCAAGTCCAGTTGTGGTTACATGTATGTGCCAGTGTGTATCTATAGGTACATGTGTACTGTTATAAACGAGGGACTCGTTTAATC
>NW_005077266.1:0-251 GCF_000277835.1 Geospiza fortis | reverse complement strand
GTGGTGTTTGTTCTCCCTGTCCTTCTCCTCGCTCTCAAAGGGCCGCGCGTGGCACTGCTGGAGGATGGGGGGGACCCTCAGCGTGGCCTGGGGCGCCCCCCAAACCCTTCCCCACGGCCCTGCGCTCACCACCAGGTTGGCCCCAGACTGGTACATCTCGTAGGGGTAGATGATGCGCTCGTAGTGCGCCCGCAGCAGAGAGCCGATGTTCTTGCCCGACGGGTACGAGAGGCGCTGGGCCACGCGCGCCC
>NW_005077265.1:0-251 GCF_000277835.1 Geospiza fortis | reverse complement strand
TTTGTTTTAGTAGACAGGAAGCACTGATTAGGAAATTTAGGTTATTAATTTCAGCAGACACGGTAATCTCCTTCCATTCAGTTAGAGAAGTTGTGTTCTTTTCATAGTGGTCCACAAATCTGAGTTACAGAAGCAGCCAGACCATGGGAGAGAATCAGTGGGAGGTGATTCCCTGAACTATTTACTTTCTGTCTAGCCATTTTCTTGGAAAACCCATACATCTGCTAGGGTTTGTTTGTTTGTTTGTTTGT
>NW_005077264.1:0-251 GCF_000277835.1 Geospiza fortis | reverse complement strand
CCTTATCCTGTCACTACATGCTCTTGTGAAAATTTCCTCTCCAGATTTCTTGTAACCCTATTTAGGTACTAGAAGGGGCTATAAGGTCTTCCTCAGGCCTTCTCTACTCCAGGATGAACACACCCAACTCTCTCAGCTTGTGTTCATAAGAGAGGTGCTTCAGCCCTGTATCACCTTAGTGGTCCTCCTGAGACTCATTCAGGAAGGCCCACATCTTTCTTGCACTGAGGATCCCAGAGCTGGATGCAGCA
>NW_005077263.1:0-251 GCF_000277835.1 Geospiza fortis | reverse complement strand
CAATCTCACCCCAAACCCCAGTGTAACAGGATCTCAGCACTCCAAACCTCCCCTCACCCCAAATCCCGACGTAACGGGATCACAGCATCCCAAAGCTCCTGCACCCCAATTCCCAGTGTAATGGGACCCTGCACCCCAAATCCCAACACCCCAAATCCCGGTGTAACGGGATCCCATCACCCCAAACCCCAGTATAACGGGACCCTGCACCCCAAACCTCCCCTCACCCCAAATCCCAGTGTAACGGGATC
>NW_005077262.1:0-251 GCF_000277835.1 Geospiza fortis | reverse complement strand
CTCATGAGTCATGCACAACCAGTATGAGAATTCACACTTTCCTTCCACAGTGGTAAACAAAAGTCATAAAGAAGACGACTGAATAAATGAACAGGAGAGGGAGAAGCAACCCAAAATATAGAAAATCCTAGTCTAAAACAATCTTAATTCAATCCCAAAAGTGCAGTTTACTTCACATTATCAACTCTAATTACTGAGATTTCACTATTTCACCTGAAAAGGAAGGCATGCCGTGGAAGTGGCTCAGAGTA
>NW_005077261.1:0-251 GCF_000277835.1 Geospiza fortis | reverse complement strand
GTGCTGAGCTGCATTTTATGGAATAATTTTTGGAAACAGCAGAGATAGACAAAAGTCCTTGTTCCACCCACCTGTAGGGGTGGTGTCAGTGCTCAGAGAAGCCAAGTGTGCTTTTGCTGATGCTGATTGCATCAGCCAGTGAAATCAGGAGTGAAGGCAGGAGCTTTTGCATATTGGACTGGCTATGGCTGCCTGTGGCTTTGAGTTCTTTCAGCAGGGGTAGGAAAAGTATCTCCCAGGCTCTGGCAGGG
>NW_005077260.1:0-251 GCF_000277835.1 Geospiza fortis | reverse complement strand
AGAAGCTTGTTGAGCCATGGGCCGGAGCTCAGGAGCTGCAGCCTGGCAGGGAAGAGGAGGGAGGATGTCCCCCCAGTGCTGGTGTCAGTGTTGCTCACTGTGGAAGGAGCTTCTCCCCTGCCCTGTGCCGTGTCCATGTGTTCTCCTGCCCCCTCTGTCTCCTCGCAGGCATTTCTGCCCTTGCTGAAGAAAGCTGCCCAGGGGAGCCCAGGCTCAGGGCTGAGCTGCAGCAAGGCTGCCATCGTCAACAT
>NW_005077259.1:0-251 GCF_000277835.1 Geospiza fortis | reverse complement strand
GGGACATCCACCACCTCTCCAGGCAACAGTGTTTCATCAACCTCATTGTAAAACATGGCTGCTTTAATCTACATTCGCCCTCTTTTAGTTGAAAACCATCGCCCCTTGTCCTGTCACAACAGGCCCTGATTAAAACCTATCTTTATCATGTCTTTTAAGCACTGGAAGGTTGCAATGAGGTCTCACTGAAGATTGGATAAGAAAAATCCAGGCTGAAAAACATAAATTCTCTCAGCCTTTTCTCATAGGAG
>NW_005077258.1:0-251 GCF_000277835.1 Geospiza fortis | reverse complement strand
GAATTTTGGGGGAGATTTCTGCAATTTTGGGGTTCCCCCTCCCCGCAGACGGAGCACAAGATGTCCATCGAGGAGGTCTGCAGGAAATACAACACCGACTGCGTCCAGGTGATTTCGGGGTGAAATCCGCTGATTTTGGGGTCCCTCGGTGCTCTGGGAATTCCGCTCATTTTTAGGGCGTTTTTTGGTAATTTTTAGGTCATTTTTAGCTCGTTTCTTGTTCGTTTTTAGGTCCTTTTTAGTTCATTTTT
>NW_005077257.1:0-251 GCF_000277835.1 Geospiza fortis | reverse complement strand
GTGTGATTTAAAATTTTCTGACATCATTATGAAAATTTTTCTCAGCCATCGAGGTGACAAGGCTAAGGATTCTCAGAGGGGCTCAGCAAAAGACATCTGGAAAGGGTCTTATCTGGGAACAGGGAAGCTCTGACTGAAAAAAAGGAAAGTAACCATAGCCCTAAGAGTTTTTCAGCACTGGAAGAAAGGTCAGCGATCCTGGGGAATCTCCACCACAGGAAATGTTCAAAAATCACTTGAAGATGGCCACG
>NW_005077256.1:0-251 GCF_000277835.1 Geospiza fortis | reverse complement strand
TCTTTGTAAGCAAAGTGAGGGATTAGGACCAAAGCTGGGTTTATTGGGGCTGTGAGCTGAGCTCCAGCAGCACCGTGTCTGTCATGTAATGACGGGCCACTGCTGTTCCTCCCATCCGTCCAGGCATGTTTGCACAGCAATATCTCCAAAAAGGAGATGACAAACAGCTGACCCCATTATTAGCTGTGCCGATTAACTTGTCCACTTGAATTTCTAATTACTGAGGGTTTGCCCCCACCCCCTGGACGGTG
>NW_005077255.1:0-251 GCF_000277835.1 Geospiza fortis | reverse complement strand
TGCCCTGAGCATGGGCATCCCACTGCCTCAGGCATCTCCATCCCACTGCCTTGGGAATCTCCATCCCACAGCCTTGGCGTCTCCAAACCACTGCCTTGGGCATATACATCCCAACACCATGGACATCTTCATCTCACAATCTTGGACATGTCTATCCCAACACCACAGGAATCTTCATCCAGTTTTCATGGGCGTCTTCATCCCACCTCCATGAGCATCCCAATCTCACCACCATGGGCATTTCCATCCCA
>NW_005077254.1:0-251 GCF_000277835.1 Geospiza fortis | reverse complement strand
GGGGATAGGGACACGGGGCTCAGGAGAACTGGGAACAACACAAGGGACTATACAACTTGGGTCGATAACTGGAACTCGCGGGTGTTTTCCTAGTTCTTTCTCTTCTCTCTGGTTCAGGACTTGAAGGACCTGAGCTACCCAAATCAGGTGCTTTATCAATTTTAATTTTTTGGTAATAGAAACTTCTCCCGACTGGGCCAGATCAGCTAATTTTTTTGAGACCTCTTCCCAAAACTGGAGGTCCCCAAACT
>NW_005077253.1:0-251 GCF_000277835.1 Geospiza fortis | reverse complement strand
CACCCCAAATCCAGCCCCAAATCCAGTGGGGCACCCCAAATCCGCACCCCAAACGACCCCCAAATCCAATCCCAAATCCAATGGGGCACCCCAAATCCAACGGGGCACCCCAAATCCAGCTCCAAATCCCATGGGCACCCCAAATACCACTGGGCACCCCAAATCCCATTGGGTATCCAACATCCAACTGGGCACCCCCAAATTCCCCCAGTGCCCCCCAAATCCTCCCAGGGACCCCTCAGAATGTCCCC
>NW_005077252.1:0-251 GCF_000277835.1 Geospiza fortis | reverse complement strand
CCCAGTGCCACTCCAAGGATAACAAACACCCAGTGCCACTCCAGGGATAACAATACCCAGTGCCACTCCAGGGACAATGTCCAGCGTCACTCCAGGGACAAAAACCCCTCAGTGCCACTCCAGGGATAACCAACACCTGATGCAACTCCAGGGATAAAACACATCCAGTGTCATTCTATGGATCACAATCATCCAGTGCTACTCAGGGATAACACCCAGTGCCACTCCAGAGACAATGTCCAGTGCCTCTC
>NW_005077251.1:0-251 GCF_000277835.1 Geospiza fortis | reverse complement strand
TTGAATCTTCTAACAATTGGGTATTTATCACAAGACCATGATACTGAGCAAAATATATCAAACCCAACTGAAATGTAGGGCTACAGGCATTAAAATGCCAGTCCAATTGTTCATATTCCACTATTCTGTACTAACAAATCATAGAATTACAAAATGGTGTGGGTTGGAAGTGACTTTACAATTCATCTAGTTCTAACCCCTCTTCTATGGGCAGGCACACCTTTCACTAGAGGAGGTTGCTCAAAGCCCCA
>NW_005077250.1:0-251 GCF_000277835.1 Geospiza fortis | reverse complement strand
CAGAACTAGAAGGCCCCTGCCTCCAGCAAAGTGGAGGAAAGAGACAATTGAATCTATTGCACTGTATGGATCTCATGGCCTGGAACATCAGACCAACAAGAGTGTAAGGCTTTAGTTGACACCTGCAGACAATGTACCCAAATGCAATCAAGATCTGTAGGGGCATAATCTGCCACTATTTCTGTAGTGACAGGGGAATCAGCACAGCTGACTGTACTGGAAGTTGTGGACATGTCTAAGTTGTTATTCTA
>NW_005077249.1:0-251 GCF_000277835.1 Geospiza fortis | reverse complement strand
GCTGCACGGAGTGTGGGTTCCCATTGCCTTTGGGCACCTCCTGGCCAATGGAGTCTTGGTCTTGGGAAAGCTCTTGGAGAATGAATTGTTCCCAGTCTGACATTTCTTGGGAGCTACCAACATCTTTGGGCGACAGCTCTCGCTTGCTGTATTCTTCCCAGTAGGAGTGTGCTGGGGAGCTAATGAGTGCTGCCTGGGAAAGCCATGGCTCCAAGCATTCTTGCCAATCAGAAAATTGTTTGTAGCTCCTG
>NW_005077248.1:0-251 GCF_000277835.1 Geospiza fortis | reverse complement strand
GGGAACACAGAGCTGGAAGGAGACAAGGACAGCTGACCCAAGGGATATCCCACACCATATGGGATAAAGTGTATAAACCAGGAGGAGTGCTGGCCAAGGCCAGCTTGGGTATTGGTCAGCAGGTGTTGGACAACTACATTGTGCAACATTTGTTTTGTATATTATTACATTATCTTTGTTATTTTCTGTGTCCTATTAAACTGTCTCTATCACAACCTGTGAATTCTACCTTTTCCCCCCCAGTTCTCTGC
>NW_005077247.1:0-251 GCF_000277835.1 Geospiza fortis | reverse complement strand
GGGAGCATCGCCCCCCATCCCGCAGGTACTCGGACAGGGGGAGCTGGGCCCAAATCTGCCGGGAGGTGCCTGGGTTTGGGGTTTTTTGGGAGGGATGTTTGCAGCTGGCAGGGCTCCAAAGCCGAGGCGCGGATGGCCCTCGGGGGGACATTGAGGAGTCCTCGGGAGGTGTTTGGGGGGGTCCCAGCGTCTGCAGTGGCTGGCCCCAGTATGAGCCCAGTTGGTCCCAGTATGGGCCTGTGCACTCCCAG
>NW_005077246.1:0-251 GCF_000277835.1 Geospiza fortis | reverse complement strand
CTAAAAACACGATTCTAAAGCATTCTTCCTACACCTATCCAAGCTTAGTTCTAATGTGTGTCAGTTCTTACACAAAATCTACACACGTAGTTCTATCTGTTCATGCAAATCTGTTCTATCTGTTCTATCTAGAATTACAAGCAATGTTCTGCTATGTTTTCCTTATGTCTGGACCTAAATTAATTTTCTGAAAGGTAACACTTCTGAACTTTAAACTAGGCTTCAGGGCTTTTTACTAGCTAACACAGTCT
>NW_005077245.1:0-251 GCF_000277835.1 Geospiza fortis | reverse complement strand
CCATATTGGTGTGTGCGAGTACTTGGAGCGAGTGGCAAAGAGGGTTGCTGCTGTGCCATTCCCGATCCAGGACGCCGCGCCTCAAGCGGAGGCAACAGACCCTCCTGCCCGCGCTGCCGCTTCCTCTTTGCCGCCCTTCTCCCATTGCCCCTTCTACATCCTCTCCCCTCCCACCTCCGGCCGCTCCCAAATCACTTTTGGGATTCCATTTCCCCATTTTCCCACAAATCCCCCAATCCCCAGCCCCCTCC
>NW_005077244.1:0-251 GCF_000277835.1 Geospiza fortis | reverse complement strand
TATTAGTACAGCTGCAACTCCTCAGGGTGAGCTTGCCTTCCGCACTATCTCTATGCTCTTACATTCTATCCCCCCACATCATTACAATATTCTTTTATGTGCTGTTCCTTAGGAATGTCAAAGTACAGATTCCTGTTGCAGTTTTTAGCATTGTTTTGCTCACCTTTCATAGAATGATAGAATGGTTTAGGTTAGAAGGAACCTTAAAAGTTATCTAGTTCCAACTCCCCACCATGGGCAGGAACACCTTC
>NW_005077243.1:0-252 GCF_000277835.1 Geospiza fortis | reverse complement strand
CTGGAGCATCCCTGGTCCAGTGTGGGAGGGTCCCTGTATCCTTGCTCATTGTATGCAGAGGGAGCTGGAGCATCCTTGAGCATCCCTGGTCCAGCCTGGGATGATCCCTGGTCCCTGTATCCTTGTTCACAGAGTGCTGGAGCATCCCTGCTCCAGCCTTGGGTGATGCTTGTATCCTTGCTCACTGTGTGCACAGAGAGCTGGAGTATCCCTGAGCATCCCTGCTCCAGCCTTGGATAATCCCTGTATCCT
>NW_005077242.1:0-252 GCF_000277835.1 Geospiza fortis | reverse complement strand
AGATCCCCTCTCAGTCATCTCTTCTTGTGGCTGAACAGCCCCAGTTCCTTCAGATTGTCTCCATAAGAGAGATGGTCCTGTCCCTTAATTATCTTTGTGGCCCTCCACTCGACCCACTCCAGGAACTCCATGTATGTCTTATAATAATGTCTTATGACTCCATGTATGCCCTCAAACTCCCAAAACTGGAAAGAATACTCCAGATGTGGCCTCACTAGGCCTGGCACCTGCTGTTCAGCCAGTTCTCAATCC
>NW_005077241.1:0-252 GCF_000277835.1 Geospiza fortis | reverse complement strand
AAAAAAAAAAGAAAGAAAGAAAAAAAGGAAAAAAAAACCAGAGAGAAATAGAGTAACTCAGTAACTCTAAATGCCTGTCTGTGCCAGGAAAATGAAAGAGAAGTGCATGCAATCAGAGTCAGATTCCCAATCAGTCTTACTTTTAAAAACTTGAACTTTTGGAGGAGACAACAGATGTTGTAAATCAGAAGTTACACCAGAATTGAGCAAGGATTTACTCATGTACTATTTTGTTAAGATACCATCTCCTCC
>NW_005077240.1:0-252 GCF_000277835.1 Geospiza fortis | reverse complement strand
TGTCTTATGGCTGGGAACCACAGATTGGGAAACACCCAGATTGCACAATGCCTTGGCCAGAGGTGCCACCCCCAGAGCTGGAAGCAATAAAAAGGAGAGGGAGCAGGAGCATCAGCAGAGACCTGCAAGGAGAACATCCCCAGCTCCATCAGCTGTCTGCCTGCTGCAGAGATGGTGCAAGCATCTCCCTTGCTCCTCGTGCTCTTCCTGGCCCTGGGGGCTCACGGCCTTGCTGTGAAAAAGGTACTGTGA
>NW_005077239.1:0-252 GCF_000277835.1 Geospiza fortis | reverse complement strand
AAAAAACCCTCATTATAGCCCTGAATGAGTTCAGGTTATTTGCATGCTCAAAGGTGCTTTGATGAATGATGACCACATACATTTATTTCTCACTGTGCTGTGTAAGACTCTGTCCTGACCATATTTCCACACCAGATGTTTTCCCACCTTTCTGGGTCATGGTCCATGTCCACATGTGGGATGAAAAGGTAAAGGTGGATGTGTTATTCCCTGAAAGGCAATGGTGGCAAAGGTTTCTGTTGTCTGTTTCTC
>NW_005077238.1:0-252 GCF_000277835.1 Geospiza fortis | reverse complement strand
AAACTAGGTGTTTTATGATACTCTGCAATTTCTACTAATTTCTCTACTACAGAGATTTCTCAGTGGAAAGCCTGAAGAAACTCTAGATATAGAATGGTAACCCAGGGATAAAGGCCCAGGAATGGGAAGAGACATATGCTCATACCTAGATCTTTAGCTATGTAATTGTGCCAGAAGAGCACCTTGAATGGAAGCTATATATAGATGTGGTTCACATCATAATACTTGCTCTTTTGATTTGTGATTTCTTAT
>NW_005077237.1:0-252 GCF_000277835.1 Geospiza fortis | reverse complement strand
ACAGGGAGTGAGGACCCAGGGGACAGGCTGGCCCCGGGGCCCCGGGGCGGGGCTGTGGGACACAGGGACAGCGCTGTCACCCACCTGGCACCGGGTCACGGGGTCGAGGGCCCTCGTGGGCTCATCCAGCACCAGCACCTGGGGGTTCCTGAGCAGCGCCCGGGCCAGCGCCACCCCCTGCGCCTGTCCCCCCGAGAGCTGCAGGCCCCGGGGGCCCACCTCTGGGGACAGAGCGGGGACACCGTGGGGACA
>NW_005077236.1:0-252 GCF_000277835.1 Geospiza fortis | reverse complement strand
TGTTCAACATGGATGTTGCCTACTCAGAGCAAGCAGCTGTCCTGCTCAAGGGATCCTTCCTGTCTGAATCCAGGAAGTTAAAGGATGGAAATGCCCTAACAGTAAGCACTGGAGGAATTTTTCTTGTTAGAATTTATCAGCCTTGGCTTGTCAAGGTGGTACAAAGCAATGGGTCTGTGTTTGGTGGTATTTTGGGGTGTGTTGTGCTTTTACCTTTGCAACATTGGGCAAGGAGAGACATTGTGTAGAGGA
>NW_005077235.1:0-252 GCF_000277835.1 Geospiza fortis | reverse complement strand
ACCCAAAACTTCCCCCCAAAAACATCCCCCAAAAACCTTCCTTAAAGTCTCGCCAAAACCTCCCCAAACACCTTCCTAAAACTTCCCAAAAAACTTCCTAAAACCTACCCAAAATCCCACCCTGAACCTCCCCAAAAACCTCCCCAAAACCTCCCTGAAAACCTTCCTGAAACCCCCCAAACATCTTCCTAAAACTTCCCAAAACCTTCCTAAAACCTTCCCCAAAACCTCGCTAAAAATCTTCCTAAAGCC
>NW_005077234.1:0-252 GCF_000277835.1 Geospiza fortis | reverse complement strand
CAAACTTGATTGAGGGGTAGTTACAGAATGCCAAAGATCAGGACAGGCTGGGCTGTGGCTGGAGCTGCTGTGCAGAGTGGCTGTGCAGCTCCTCCTGAGGGTGGCCAGGTTCAGGATGGAGGTGCTCAAGGGCTTCCCTGGACACTGATGCTGGGGAACCAGAGCGTGGATGGCCCCATTCTGCCCAAGAGCAGCATAACCCCCTCATTTCTGTGCAATTCAATGGTGCAAGCATCTGCTGATGGGAATTTC
>NW_005077233.1:0-252 GCF_000277835.1 Geospiza fortis | reverse complement strand
CACAAACACTGCAGCACCTCATGAACTGAAGTCATCATATCACATCAAGTCCAGCATAAATGAGGGTGGTGGTGCCTCCACAGATTGATTAGAGAAGTAAAATGTCAAGTTAACTACAAGGATTGGATATTGTCCATCTACATACTGCAGGAGTAATTATCTCTCCTGCCCAGCTTTCACCATGAATATTTCAAAAACACTTGAGCAAAATAAAATTAAATCCTTTAATGTCTTTATCAGATTGTCTATATT
>NW_005077232.1:0-252 GCF_000277835.1 Geospiza fortis | reverse complement strand
GTGCATGGTACCAAGTCTGGATTTACATGTTTATGTCATCTGAGAAGACAATCTCTGCCACTGCCATTTCTTTCAAGCGTTGAATTCCTTGTTCTATGGTCTTTCACTGAGTTTGCTGCATATAGAGATGGTTTGCACACAGATAACTTTGTGCTACACTTTCCAGGACCCGTGCCCAGAGGCTGTGAGGGTTAGCCCCTCTCATCCTTCTTTGGTCGATGACACGATTATGTGACAGGGATCCCAAATGCC
>NW_005077231.1:0-252 GCF_000277835.1 Geospiza fortis | reverse complement strand
TGAGAATTCTTCTTCCACCTAACCCTGTTAGTAGTTTTAACATATGCTAAAAGGCTAAATGAAACACTACAGGGGACCTAGTACTTATTTAGCTCTGCCAAGTTGTGCTAATGCACAAAATACCTTTGATCTCATTTTATGTTGTGTTATTTAAAGAGTAAAGTGTTTTTCTCCTAAGTGAGGATCCACCATTGTATCATTTATGTAAATTCAAATCAATGCTTGCAAGCTGCATTTTAAGTGAAGAAAAAA
>NW_005077230.1:0-252 GCF_000277835.1 Geospiza fortis | reverse complement strand
ATGGTAACTCCACCACTTCCCTGGGCACCCCTGTTCCAATGCTTAACTACTCCTTCAGCGAATAGATTTTTCATTATGTCCAGTCTGAACTTCCCTGGGCACATCTTAGGGCCATTTCTTCTTGTCCTATTGCTAGCTGCCTGGGAGAAGAGACTAACTGGCATCTTGCTACAACCTGCTTTGAGGCAGTAGTAAACAGGGATAAAGTCTCCCCTGAGCATCCTCTTCTCCAGGCTAAATAACCCCAGCTCC
>NW_005077229.1:0-252 GCF_000277835.1 Geospiza fortis | reverse complement strand
ATGGAATTACTTAACGAGCTGGGGAGCGAAGAGTGGCACGGGTCTGATGATTTCCAAGCTGGGAGTGATGGGGGAGAGAGGCTATCACTGTCCAGTTCTTTTGATGCAAATGGACTGGAGTCTTACAGTGACCCAGGACAACTGCTAAAGCTCTTTCTCCAAGACACAGATCCATCAGTGTCTGATGAGGAAGACAGCAAGGCCCAAGAGGTGTGGCTGAAGAAGAACAAGGACATCACCATCCACACCATC
>NW_005077228.1:0-252 GCF_000277835.1 Geospiza fortis | reverse complement strand
GGAAAGCAGCTCTGTGGAGAAGGACCTTAGTGTTCTTCTAACAAGCTGTCTGTGTCCTCAGGGCCAACAAGGTCAATGGGATCCTGACAGATCCATGCATTAGGAAGAATATTGCAATCCTGCCCCTCTACTTAGGCCTAGTGAGGCCTATGTGCTGGGTCCAGTTCTGGGTTCCGCAGTATCCGAGAGATACAGAGCTTCTGAAGCAGCTCCAGCAGAGTGCTACAAAGATGATTAAGGGACAGGAGCATC
>NW_005077227.1:0-252 GCF_000277835.1 Geospiza fortis | reverse complement strand
CAATGACGCATTGATTCCATTGACCCCAATGACCCATTGACTTCATTCATCCCAATGATACCAATGATACCGTTAATCCCATTGACTCCCATGACCCCATTGATCCCAATGACCCCATTGACACCAATTATCCCACTGCTCTCATTGATCCCAACGACGCATTGATTCCATTGACCCCATTGACTCCATGGATCCCAGTGACCCATTGACCTCACTCATCCCAATCATCCCATTGATCCCAATTATCCCATT
>NW_005077226.1:0-252 GCF_000277835.1 Geospiza fortis | reverse complement strand
ATTTTTGGGTATTTTGGGGATATTTTTAAGATCACTTTAGGAATTCTTTGGGATATTTTTGGGATAATTTTGAGGTAACTTTTGGACATTTTTGCCTAATTTGGAGATAATTTTAGGAACATTTTGGGATGATTTTAAGGATAACTTTAGAAATATTTTGGAAGTTTTTGGGATTATTTTAGGAGTATTTTGGGATAATATCAGGAATATTTTCAGGGGATTTTTGGGTAATTTGGGGATATTTTTAGGATC
>NW_005077225.1:0-252 GCF_000277835.1 Geospiza fortis | reverse complement strand
CTCTGGATGTGACTATCCAACCAATTCCTTATCCATCAGACATCCATCAAATCCATGCGTCTCCAAGTTGGAGAGAAGGATTTTGTGGGGGATCATATCAAGGATCTTAGAGAAGGGCATGGATGTTGCCCATAGCTCTTCCCTTGGCCACTGCTGTAGTCATTCCACCATAGAAAGCCACAACGTTGCTAAGGCGGGACTTGCCCTTGCTCACTGTCTTCAATTACCTCCCTGTCCTCCATGTGCCTTAGC
>NW_005077224.1:0-252 GCF_000277835.1 Geospiza fortis | reverse complement strand
CTTTTTCTCTTGCAAGATGTGCTCTGCAAGTTCACATTATAGAACAGACAATGAGTGTAGGAGTGTGCAGACACCCTACAGCACATCACACCAGCAGTGTTGTACGGGGCACTGATAGCCAGGGACACTGAGAACTGCATCAGATAAAGGTGCTGAACAGGCCACAGGTTTGTGATCCAGCACACTGGGCCCCACAGGGCACATAAAATTCTTCTGACCTCTAAAGACTCGTAAATGGAGCATCACTTAGGA
>NW_005077223.1:0-252 GCF_000277835.1 Geospiza fortis | reverse complement strand
GGAAGGGACCTTACAGACCATCTCATTTACATTTATTTTTAGTGCATCTGTTGGAAAAAAATGGTAGGTTTGGATTCTAAGATGATGTGCACAAAGTATTGGCTATTAATCCTGTGTCACATGGTTAAGTGGACTTTGGTTTTTACCCTAGCACATGCCAGCAATCATTCCATTGGGAATCCCTGAGCAGGATGAGCCTGGGTGGGTGTAACTGTACATACACATCTTGCCCAAGGTACTCCCACCACCAGG
>NW_005077222.1:0-252 GCF_000277835.1 Geospiza fortis | reverse complement strand
TCCCTCTACAGCTTTCCTGTAGGCCCCATTTGGGTACAGGAAAGCTACTGCAGGGTCATCCCACAGCTTTCTTTTTCAGGCTGAATAATCTCAACTCTCTCAGCCCTTCACCATAGGTGAGGTGCTTCAGCCCTATAATCTTTTCATGGCCCTCTTCTGGACTCCCTCCAACAGGAGGTCTTGTGCTCCAGGCTCACAGGAGCCCAGTGGAGGGGCAGAATCCCGTGCCTTGCCCTGCTGGCCATGCTGCTT
>NW_005077221.1:0-252 GCF_000277835.1 Geospiza fortis | reverse complement strand
AATAGACCCAAATAGAGCCCAAATAGAGGCAAATCCCCAATAAATCCCCTCTAAATCCCCTTCAAACCCCAAATAGACCCCAAAGAGACCCCAAATAGACCCAAATAGAGCCCAAATAGACCCCGAATAGACCCCAGATAGAGCCCAGATAGAGCCCAAATAGACCCCAAATCCCCCATGAATCCCCTCTAAATCCCCAACAAATCCCCTCCAAACCCCAAATAGCCCCAAAGAGACCCCAAATAGACCCAA
>NW_005077220.1:0-252 GCF_000277835.1 Geospiza fortis | reverse complement strand
CCAGGGGTCCCGCGGGGTCACCCCAATGTCACCCACCCCAGCGCCGCTCACCGGCCCCAGCTCTGGCACTGCCCTGCGGCTCCGGGATTTATGGGAAGTCCCCAGAAGTGCCACCAGCTGTGGTGACGCCGATTGGGCACAGCTGGCGCCTGGGGGGCCATGGTGACACCAGGGTGACATCTCCCCGTTTCCTGGGAGAAGGCAATGGCACGGGACATCCGGGATCCGGCACGGGGCACAGGGACACGGATG
>NW_005077219.1:0-252 GCF_000277835.1 Geospiza fortis | reverse complement strand
TCTCCTTTCATACAATGTGTTACTGTGTTCACCAAGTGAATTTGGCATCCATGCTCATGGTGGCCATCCCCATGAACATGAGGGTGATACAGAGGGTAGGCTCCACTTCTGCTTTTTGCAGCCACTGTGCAGAACAGGGCTCAGGACCACTTAGCTAGGGCTGCATACAACCTTTGTGAGGAGCCCAGGTGTCCTGCTGCTTTCTTAGAAGGCTGGCTCTGGGCTCTGACAGCTATAGCATAGCAGTCATGG
>NW_005077218.1:0-252 GCF_000277835.1 Geospiza fortis | reverse complement strand
AAGCCCCATCCAAGCTGGCCTTGGACAGGGACAGTGCAACCACAGCTCCTCTGGGACAGCTGTGCCAGGGCCTACCACCCTCACAGGGAGGAACTCTTTCCTGAAACCTAATCTAAGCGTGCTCTCCTTCAGTGTTTGCCTTACTTGACGTCCTCTCCGTGCTCATCGAACACCACGATCTCATCCACGCAGAAGATGGCGCAGGCGCGGGCGATCTGTCCGGCCAGGTATGAGCGCAGCGCCGGCGACTGC
>NW_005077217.1:0-252 GCF_000277835.1 Geospiza fortis | reverse complement strand
TTTTTTTATAAATATGTTTATTAGTTATAAATAAATATATTGCTTGCAGAACCCTGCTCTCCACTGTCAGTGCCCAAATTCCAATCCAGTTTGGGGTGTTGGCACCTGCCTCAGCAGCTAAAAAATTGGAGCACTCTCTAAAACATATATATATATATAACAAATAAATATATTATTCACAAATATTTAGTTATTATTAATAATTCATAAATACATTTATTATTTATAAATATATTTATTACTTGCAGAACC
>NW_005077216.1:0-252 GCF_000277835.1 Geospiza fortis | reverse complement strand
ACCATAAAATAGATGTAGAGGAGGAGGGTACATTGGAAAATGTGAAAAGTCTGACCCCATGTTTAGTTCAAATCCAAAGCCACATTCATTTCAAACCTGAATTCCCATGATATACATGACCTTTCATATGAGCCCTGGGATTTATCTTAACTCTAACACCCATGTCATTCTGTACAGTTCCCATTCAGCAAATTTAATGCATGCTCCATGCCTATATGGAGGGTGAAAAACCATTGTTTTGCATTAGGATTT
>NW_005077215.1:0-252 GCF_000277835.1 Geospiza fortis | reverse complement strand
GTACCAGCCTGGCAATCACTGCAGTGATTTCCCCTCCGTTTGCTCCATGGGCTCCAGTCCCGGGAAGTCGGACAGGGCTGCATCAGGCACTGAGTTCAGATCCCAGAACTGCTCCTGAGAGGGGCCAGAGGCCGTTCAGGAGCTGCGGGCACCACACTGGAGCAGCACCTTCCATCCTCTCCTCTGCTCCCTCCCACAGGAGCCGCAGCAGCGCCGGTGTCAGGGCTGGCAGGCAGAGGGGCTGCCATGGTC
>NW_005077214.1:0-252 GCF_000277835.1 Geospiza fortis | reverse complement strand
GTTGGCCAATAAACCAATGCTTCCTGCAGAGGTCGCCTGCTGCCTCCTTTTTTCCTCCTGCCGACGTCTCTGGCGGCCAGATTTCCCTCGTCCGAGGGTCAGGGCGCAAAGCCTGTCACCATCGACGTGGGAGGTCGCGACCCTAGGCAGAGAGCCTGCCAAGCCTGACTCCACACCGGAGCCGCTGCTTGCTGCTGCAGCTCTCTGTCCCTGAGGACTGCTGGACCCAGTGCTGCCCATTCTAGCCGGGAA
>NW_005077213.1:0-252 GCF_000277835.1 Geospiza fortis | reverse complement strand
TCCCACAGGGGATCCCGGCGTTCCCACATGGGATCCTGACACTCCCATAGGGGGATCCCACATGGAATTCGGGCATTCCCACATGGGATCCTGACATTCCCACGTGGGATCTCAGCATTCCGACACGGGATCCGAACATTCCCACGTGGGATCCCGGCATTCCCATGTGGGATCCCGGCATTCCCATATGGAATTCAGACACTTCCGTAAGGGACCCCGGGCATTCTCCCACGGGATCCCAACGTTCCCATA
>NW_005077212.1:0-252 GCF_000277835.1 Geospiza fortis | reverse complement strand
TTTGCGCTCCCCCCCAAATTTCGGGGTCCCCCCGGTGGTTTTCGGGGTCCCCCCCTCACCGCGGGGCCGGGGTAGGGCCCCAGCTCGCAGCTCTCCCTCCAGGACATGTTGAGGCTCCGCACGAACTCGGGGTAGAAGCGATGGCTCGTGTTGAACATGGAGAAGCCCAGGACGGTGGCCGGAGCGGCCGGCAGGGCGTCCAGACGGAGCAGCGGGAAGTCCTGCGGCCATTTTGGGGCATTTTGGGTCATT
>NW_005077211.1:0-252 GCF_000277835.1 Geospiza fortis | reverse complement strand
AAAAAAATCATTAAGTATGAATATATTAATATGTTGTGCTAATATAATGTGCTAATGTGTATTTAGGACAACTGTATGAAATTGCTTACACAAACCAATAAGATGATCTGGGTGGGAACGTCGCTTTTAACTTTTCCATATGTATTCAATATACAGCAGCTGTGTGGAATTGGTAAACTGATCTGGATTAATGTATGCATTAGATATATATGATGACATATGAAGGATTGTAACTGGCAAAACTAATGGTTT
>NW_005077210.1:0-252 GCF_000277835.1 Geospiza fortis | reverse complement strand
TTCCATAAGATCTATTCCATCATCATGCTAATAACATGTTATCTGTGCAGATAACATATATTCCCATGCAGATAACGTGTTTCCTCATGCTGATAATGTCTTATCACATGCAGACAACATGTATCCATGTGCAAATAGTGTTTAATCCACATAAAAACTCCACCTATCCCCATCCCCTCACACCCAAGCAGCTGCAGCTGTGCCCTGGGTGCATGTGGGTGGCACGAGTGTCCCTTCAGTCATGGGACATGA
>NW_005077209.1:0-252 GCF_000277835.1 Geospiza fortis | reverse complement strand
AAGAGCTGATGAGAATGAAATTTAATGTAGAGGGCAGATGGACAGGGAAATTCCTCTGTGATTTCTTTCCCAGGTCCATTAGCAGAGCCAGAGTTTATACAGAGGTGCTGGAGCTCTGACAGCCTTTGCTAGTGGATGGCTCCCAGGTCCCGGGACAATCCTACTCACTGCCAGCATGGCTGCAGAACGGTAACAACCCTGGTATCAGGGCCTGTGAGCCGGGGATCTGTCTGTCTTTAGGCAGACTCCTTG
>NW_005077208.1:0-252 GCF_000277835.1 Geospiza fortis | reverse complement strand
TTTTGTCCTGGAGAAATGCTGCATCTGTGGGGGAAAGGGGGGTGGAGGTTGTTCCCTGGGAGAGGGGGAAGTTTGGGTTTGGTGATCTTCCTTGAGAGGGAGAATTTTGGATTTGAGGGGAGAAAATGTTTGGATTTGAGGGAGGAAATCTGGAATTTGATGGGGGAAAGTTTGGGTTCAGTGTTCTTCCCAGAGGGGCGAAAATTTGGGATTTGAAGTGAGCTCAAATTTGGGATTTGAGGGGGAAAATTT
>NW_005077207.1:0-252 GCF_000277835.1 Geospiza fortis | reverse complement strand
CTGAAGTGGCAAACTGCTCTTCCCTAAATTATCCTAGTAATGCCCTTCAACACCTGACCCTGTGTGTGCAGACAAATTCCTTGTGCAGTGGAGTGGGAGACCGATGGAGGATCACTCTCCTCGCTCCCAGCTCAGCTGTTTGCTGGTGTATAAAACATACTTAATCCCCAGGGCACCAAAATCTCTTTTGAACAGCAGAAAACAAGTTTCTTGGCTGTAGCTGACACATTGATTGTGTCTCCACATGGCTTT
>NW_005077206.1:0-252 GCF_000277835.1 Geospiza fortis | reverse complement strand
TGTGCATAATTGTTTGCATTTTGGTGAGACTAATTACAGTCCACTTCTTCAGCAATCTCCCAGCACATGAAGAATGACAGGTAAGAAGACATAGGAAAAAAAGATGGAATGGTCAAGAATATGTACCATGTCCAGAACTGCCAGGCATCAAAGACACCCCTACCCATGCCTTCTTTTTAGTTGGCAGAAAATAACACTGTCCCTGAGACTACTCAATTTTTTGTGCATATATATACACATATACATATATAT
>NW_005077205.1:0-252 GCF_000277835.1 Geospiza fortis | reverse complement strand
TGGTACAGAAACCAGTCTGGGACTGGGAGCGCTGGGAGGGACAAACTGGGACAGACTGGGATAAACTGGGAGGGACTGGGATAAACTGGGACAGAAACCGGTATGGGACTGGGAGGGACAGACTGGGAATGTCCCAGTACGGAACTGGGAGCACTGGGAGGGACAAACTGGGATGGAAACCAGTATGGGACTGGGAGCACTGGGACGTAAACAGGAAGTGGGAGGGCCAGCCCAGGAACTGGGAGAACTGGG
>NW_005077204.1:0-252 GCF_000277835.1 Geospiza fortis | reverse complement strand
CACCTGGTACAGCTTCTCCAGGGGCTCGTTTTCCTTCCCTGGGGGCCAGACCAGGCTGTCAGTGTTCTTCACAGGGCCCTAGACATCAATCGGATGAGCAGAAAATGGATTGGATGGAGCCCAATAGTGCTTGGCAGACCAGGTCTCCAGCTCAGCTCCAGCACAAGGACTGCGTTTTCCCTTCTAATGGTCCCTGTGCAGAGCTACAGGCAGGACAAAAACAGTCTGGTTTGCTTTGCCACTGATTGCCAA
>NW_005077203.1:0-252 GCF_000277835.1 Geospiza fortis | reverse complement strand
CCTCAGCCAGGTCATTGATGAATAAGTAAAACAATCCTGGGCCAAGTATTGAACCTTGGGGGCCACCACTGGTGCCAGGCCTCCAACTGGACCTTGTGCCACCAAGTAGCAACCTCTGGGATCTGCCATTCAGGCACTTCTCAGTCCACCTCACTGTCCACTCACCCTGTCCTCGCTTCTTGAGCTTGTGAATGCAGAGGCTGTGAGAGACAGTGTCAGAGCCTTGCTGAAGTCGAGGCAGACAACATCCCC
>NW_005077202.1:0-252 GCF_000277835.1 Geospiza fortis | reverse complement strand
GATTTGATGATCTCAGAAGTCTTTTCCTGTTTATCTGATCCTGTGATTTTGTGTGTCCTTATGATTGGCATCAATGCATAGATTGACTAAGCTTTAAGTTAAGACATGCCAATGCCAGTTTGCTGATGTCTCTGCTAACTTTCTTTGTCATAAAATAATGGTCCTTCACACACTCAGTCATTTGGCACAAAGTTCAAGATTCCCTATCCTTCCTGACTACCTGCTCACCTTCTGCCTGCAGCAGTACCACGG
>NW_005077201.1:0-252 GCF_000277835.1 Geospiza fortis | reverse complement strand
AGCAGTCAGGGCTAAGGAAATGCTGCATCGCATGTGGATCTACAGCCATCACATATACAGGCAGGAACTGAGGAAAAAGATTTTTGACTGTGCTAAGAAGTTAAATCTGACTGGCTTCTGCCTAACTGGGAAACCTGGTGTCATCTGTGTGGAGGGACTCCAAGAAAATTGTGAGGAGTTCTGGCGTGTTATTAGATATCCCAACTGGAAGCACATTTCATGCAAGCATGTGGAGAATATAGAAACAGAGGG
>NW_005077200.1:0-252 GCF_000277835.1 Geospiza fortis | reverse complement strand
GGAGTCCTCGCGGCTCAGGATGAGGAAGCTGTGACGTTCCCCGTCCTCCTCAGAAGTTTCCGGCGCCGCCGGCGCCACCTCGGGCTCCGCGCTCGTCCCCGGGGCCACCTCGGGCTGTGGGGACAGAGCCTCGCTGGGGACAGGGGACACGGACACAAACAACGGGGGGACACGGGACCAGGGGACACTGGGGGACACAGGGACACAGGGATGGGGACACGACACGGGGACATGGGGGGACAGAAGGACATG
>NW_005077199.1:0-252 GCF_000277835.1 Geospiza fortis | reverse complement strand
TTTCACAGTTTCAAAACCAAGGGAAAAAAAAAATCAGCGCTGAGATTCACCAGACAGCGGAACTCCGGGACCAAAAGAAATCACTCACCATCCTCCCTTAATTGGGCCAGACACATGAAAGCGGATGAAAGTGCAACTGCCTTGACAGAGCAATGGTTGAGAGCTAAATCCATTAAAAGTGGAGAAAATCCAGAGTGCAGCTTCCCCTGCCAGCCTCAGTGTACCACAGACACACATAATTGGCATCCCAGG
>NW_005077198.1:0-252 GCF_000277835.1 Geospiza fortis | reverse complement strand
ACTAAATACTCTATTAATTTAAGGCTTAAATTTAATTTAAAACTCTATAATTTAAGGCCTAAATATTCAAATAATTATTCATTATTTTAGTAATTATTTATGGCTATTATTTGCCCTTAATTATTATTTATAAATGAATGACTTAATTATAAAATTCTCTATTAATTTCTAAATAGTGTATTAATTATTAGGCCTCAGTATTGAAATAAGTATTAATAAATTTATTAATTATTTAAGGCTATTTTTTTCCAT
>NW_005077197.1:0-252 GCF_000277835.1 Geospiza fortis | reverse complement strand
CTTTGAGGGGCTGGAGGTGGATGGGGTTAAACCATGTGAGGGCCTCTATTCCCCCTAAGGTAGTCAGTGGAATATGTACCCCTCCACTGTGATTTCCATAGAAAAGTCCAAATATTGTGGAGAATATGATACATGTGGATAACCTGTTCTATTCTTTGATGGACCAGTAAAAATCGTGTTTGGCTGTTTTTAAATTCTAGCTTATGGTTTACCTTTATAGTATGAAGAGCAAACCACAAATAATGAAGAGAG
>NW_005077196.1:0-252 GCF_000277835.1 Geospiza fortis | reverse complement strand
GGCAAATGTATCCTGGACTGTGTCACATCAGCAGTGGGTCAAGGGAGGGGATTCAGCCCCTCTGCCCTGGTGAGACCCTCCTGGAGTCATCCATGAAGTTCTGGGATCCCAGGACAGGAAGAACATGGACCTCTTGGAGACCTTTCTCATGGCCTGAGAAAGACCATGAAGATGATCAGAGGAACAGAACACCTCTCCCATGAAGATGGGCAGAGAGTCGAGGTTGTCCATCTTGAAGAAGAGAAGGCTCCA
>NW_005077195.1:0-252 GCF_000277835.1 Geospiza fortis | reverse complement strand
GAGCTCAAAAAGCATTTGGACAATACTCTCAGGCATATGCTATGACTCTTGGGGTGTCTTGTGAAGAGCCAAGAGTTGGACTCAATCATCCTTGTGTGTTTCTTCCCACTCAATGTATTCCATGATTCTGTGAAGTGTGAAATTTCACCTATGTTGTTATTATCACTATACAGTAATTGCTATACACAATACACATTTTAGATCTTGATGACTGTGTTTCCTGTTTTTATCAAGTGGGTTTTTTCAGGAAAA
>NW_005077194.1:0-252 GCF_000277835.1 Geospiza fortis | reverse complement strand
ACAGGGCCGGCAGCGCCCGTCTCGGCCAGCTGTGCCGCCTGGGGCCGCCGCATGCTCTGTCTTGCCAGGGGTGGCCGGAGTGCTCGTGATGGGGCAGGAGGAGGAGCTCCAGGTCCTCAGTCAGGGTGAGTCAGGGCAGCCGCGTGGGGGGCACAGCCCGGCGAGCTTTCGGGGACACGGGGGTGATCCGTGGCCAGCACCTTCCGGCCGAAGCCCTTGTCTCCCGCTCCCTCCTGGCCATGGCAAGAGGCG
>NW_005077193.1:0-252 GCF_000277835.1 Geospiza fortis | reverse complement strand
AATACCTCTAAGATCATGGAGTCCAACATACTTGAGTTACTACCGTCTCAAGAACAACATTGGATCCCTTTCAGGAAGTTATGCTTTAGCTCAACATGATGTGCTTCAGCTGAAACCCAAGTTATAAGGCTCAGCTACAGGGTATCTGGGGGAATTCAGTGACCTATGATATACAGTAGGTCAGATTTCAACATCTATTACTATGGGACAGGTAGTTTGATTTGGTTTTTTTGGTTTGTTGTTGTTGCTGTT
>NW_005077192.1:0-252 GCF_000277835.1 Geospiza fortis | reverse complement strand
ATTTTATTTTAATACAATAATTCCCATTTTGCATGCTTATTTTATTTGTTTCTCCCCTTCTCATCTACTCTTTGTCCCACCGCATAATTTTTCAAGGATTTAAAAGGAGGAGTGACAAGGAGACGGACAAGGGGGTTGAGAGACTGAGTTTGTCCTGTAGTGTCTGAACTTGGGCAAGGGGAAATTGTCTTTACAGGACGGTGCCAGTGCCTGGAGCAGGCAGGGTGGGAGAGCTGGGAGGAGCAGGGACAG
>NW_005077191.1:0-252 GCF_000277835.1 Geospiza fortis | reverse complement strand
TGGAAATGGGAAAACTTACAATGGAACTTTTAATGGGATTACAGGAACATACCTGACTCTTAGGGGAATGACCAAAGGTAGTTTAGGGAAGGATTGAAGTGGATCAGGGAACACACAAACCTCAGGGGCCTCCAGGACCAGGTACCAGCAGTTCAGGCAGAGAAGGAGATCTGGGGAAGGTACCAGATATCTGGCCAGTTTTGACAGAGCATCTGAGAGCAGCTCCTGGAACAACTGATCTATTGTGTGTGT
>NW_005077190.1:0-252 GCF_000277835.1 Geospiza fortis | reverse complement strand
GATCATTGAGTCCAACTTCTGGTCCTGCACAGGGCAACCCCAAAAATCCCACCAAGTCCCTGAAATCATCCAAATGCTTCTTGAACTCTGGTAGGTTTAAGGTCATGACCACTTCCCTGCAGACCTTGTCTTGTTATTGTTAGGGTCTGAACAATTTTCTTTCCTACTCATCACCATTCTTGAGCTGTCTGCATGACAAATAGCATGCTCCTTATGTGATGTGGAACTGGCTTTAAACACACAGAGTCCTAA
>NW_005077189.1:0-252 GCF_000277835.1 Geospiza fortis | reverse complement strand
CTGGAAAGGAGGTGGCACCATGATTTCCACAGACTGCTACACAGGCAGATTTTCAAATCAGGAATCAGGACAAAAAGCAGTTCCTTGCCTAATTTCTAGTTTCCATATCAGAAAATTAACTTCCTAAGCTCCTTCTGGCCACCACTGCCAGCTGGCACTTACAGAACCACAGAATCAATCCTGGGAGTTGGAAAGGACTTTTAAGACCCTCAAGTCCAACTGCAAACCAGCACTGCCAAGTCCAGCACCAAA
>NW_005077188.1:0-252 GCF_000277835.1 Geospiza fortis | reverse complement strand
CCAGCAGGGACCCCCAAACTGGGACCCCACAGACAGCGGAAACTCACCCAGGACTCCGAAACACTGGGAACCCCGCAGGGACCCCTGAACTGGGACCCCCGAGCCGGGACCCCCGCACAGATAGCAGGAACTGACCCGGGACCCCCAAACCAGGAACTGACACCCCAAGAACCGCTCGCTCTGTTAGGCCCCAAAGGGTCCCTGGACATTGGGGTCACTCCAGGACCCCCTGACCTTGTGAGACCCCAAAGG
>NW_005077187.1:0-252 GCF_000277835.1 Geospiza fortis | reverse complement strand
AACTGGTGGAGATGACCCAATTTGCAGACACCCTGATTACACCCCAAATCCCACCTCAGCCCTGCTGTGCCTAAATCCAAGTTTTCAAATTGGGCACTCAAGTGACCAAGTCTAAAGCATCCTCACCTCCCCAGATGAAGCTGAGCCAGGATTATTCACACACACAGCCCTGCCTGTGAGGATGAAGATCTGCACCTAGGGGAGAGCACTGTCCTGCATCATTTTCCAAATCCTGTCCTCAGACAGTTCTCT
>NW_005077186.1:0-252 GCF_000277835.1 Geospiza fortis | reverse complement strand
TGATTTTGAAAAGAAGTTTCAATCCTCATAAACTATAGTAAATTTCAGCTATGATCCTGCTTCTAATGTAGCCACTGCTTTTGTGCTTACCATACGTAATGCCGCTGTTTACGTTATCCACCCCATCATTGCACCAAGATTAAATCATGAAAATACAGTGCTCTACCCTTCAAAAAAAAAAAAGTGTGAGCATGAAAAGTGAATGAAAAGTAGCAGACAGTAAATTTAGAATCCTGCATTACTAGAGAACAA
>NW_005077185.1:0-252 GCF_000277835.1 Geospiza fortis | reverse complement strand
GGGGATCTGACAGATCATACCTGGCAGTTTGGTCATGGGATGTTGAGGTTACTTTTACTTTAGTGGAACTCTCTTGGTTAGTGCTTCTTTATTTGAGTTGACACATTCATGTTGCTAGGATAGAAGTAGGTTTTTTATCTCACTTTCTTATGTCTTCTCTAGGGTCTTCCTATAATGCAGGAAGAATTATAGGTCAGTTTGTGAAGTGTACCCTCTCTCTCTCATTGGGGCACATTGGGCTCTGACTTTGGG
>NW_005077184.1:0-252 GCF_000277835.1 Geospiza fortis | reverse complement strand
CAGCACCAGCAGGATGGAGACAAAGCAGGCAATAGTCCCCACTTATAAATTTCCAATGGGAAAAGATTATCATCAATAATTTTGAGTAGGATACATATTATCAACTATGAAAACACTTGAGGTGCTTTTCCTAATGGGACTTGTTCTTCTGTGAGTGGGGTTGGGTGATGGTTGCTCAGTTTTTCTTGCTTGACTGTTCCCTGATCCAGTCCATCCAAAACTTCTGTGAAACATTCCCATTATCAGACATCA
>NW_005077183.1:0-252 GCF_000277835.1 Geospiza fortis | reverse complement strand
TCCACCTTGCTCAGTGGGGTGAAAAACAGGATTAAAGGGTCCCAAAGCTCCCTCTAGAATATCCATTGTCCACCCTGCCCATTGGGTGAAAAATGGGGCTGGAGTCCCCCCAGAATATCCATCATTCTCCAGCCTCCCCTTCTGCACCTCCCAGGGATCCTGGGAGCCCCTCGGCAATTGCTGCAGGTTCTCAGCATCCCCAGGGCTGCAGCCTGGCTCAGGCAGGGCTGGAGGGATGCAGGAACAGCTGGA
>NW_005077182.1:0-252 GCF_000277835.1 Geospiza fortis | reverse complement strand
TGCCCAGGGCTGAGCTGCACCTTCAGCCCTTCCCCATTCCCTGCCCTTTCCAATAGTCATCCATGCAGTTAGGCTTCAGTTCTATCTACATCAGGTATCTGACAACAAACCTAGGTGTTTTCTACATCAAAATAATACTTAAGTCACTTTAGCTTAATAATTTAACTGTATTAATATAATAACTGAATTTGTTTTTAAAGAGAACTTAAGAGAATTGTTATTTAGACATAATTTTCCAATTCTCTACTAATC
>NW_005077181.1:0-252 GCF_000277835.1 Geospiza fortis | reverse complement strand
CTGGTTTTGCTTTCAAACCAGAACGTTCAGGACGGACAGTCCCAGACCAGCAAGATCCTGTATGCTAAGGAAACCTTTTTGTCCAACCATATAGAAGGCATTTGGGCAGTCACAAACGCACCACCTGAGCTGGGATAGAAGCTGCTTTGGAGCAGACTGTTGGAAGATGACCAGGGCTAGACTTTCCTCCTTACACACCACACCCACACCATCAGGGAGAGTTTGCTTACTGGCTCAACCCCAGGTTTCCCA
>NW_005077180.1:0-252 GCF_000277835.1 Geospiza fortis | reverse complement strand
GGTGGATGAGAGGCTGGACATGAGTTCATAATGTGCATTCGCAGCTCAAAAAGCCGAATATGTCCTGGGTTGCATCAAAAGTAGCATGGCCAACAGGTTAAAGGAGGGCATTCTACCTTCCTACTTCACTCTGCTGAGTTCCTATCCAGCTGTGGGGTCCTAAACAAGGGACATGGAACTGTTGAGCAAGTCCAGAGGGTCACCAACATGATGAGAGGGATGGAACCCCTATGAAGAAAGGCTGAGAGAATT
>NW_005077179.1:0-252 GCF_000277835.1 Geospiza fortis | reverse complement strand
TTCTCCACAAGAAAACAGTTCTCTCGTTGCTTTTAATTTCCACAAACAGCAGCTGCCCAGGACTGTAATTGTGAAGTCCCTCCCATCTCTTCACAGCCTTCCCACAGCTGTGTTTATGGACTATATCAACTTATGGGGTATAAATTTAAGGATGAGCTATTCAAGAGCAACGGTTCTCTTCATCTGTCTCTGACATCATCTCTGGGAACAGAAGTCTTCTTCTTCCTTCCCTGGGGGCAAAGGGTCTTCATC
>NW_005077178.1:0-252 GCF_000277835.1 Geospiza fortis | reverse complement strand
TAAACAAACTACAATAAAATAAACAACCAAAACCCACTAAAAATTAAATAAAGTTCACAGAACTCCAAATAAAATTCACAACAGTCCAAATAAAATTCGTGAAATTCCGACTAAAGGTCACAAAAATCGGAGTGAAAGTCGTACAATTCAAACTAAAATTCGCAAAAATTCAAAATAAAGCTCACAAAATTCAAAATAAATGTCACAAAATTCAAAATGAAGGTGATAAAAATTAAAAATAAAGTTAATACA
>NW_005077177.1:0-253 GCF_000277835.1 Geospiza fortis | reverse complement strand
TATTTATTTATTTACTTACTTACTTACAATGAGGATGATGGAGCACCAGAGGGTATTGTCTGTCTCCAGGTATTCAGCTTGAATAACAAATTTTAGTGAGTGTGTACTTTGAAATTCAGTAGGCAATTCCTCTCTCCCAGTATGACAGAACAGTAAGTGACTGTGACTTGGATGTTTCAGAAACAGCACAGAAAAAATAGGGGAGGGAACAATATGTAAATGCATTTTCCAAATGTTTACATAGGGCAAACAA
>NW_005077176.1:0-253 GCF_000277835.1 Geospiza fortis | reverse complement strand
GTCTGAGGATGGCAGCGCTGACTCTGTGTAAAGGAACCAGCTCTGAAGGGGTGGATTAAAAGCCTGGGTGCTTTTCCCACAGCAGGAAATGGGACTGGAAGGTAAAACAAATGAATAAATGCAAGAATTCTGTGTGAATGGGAAGGAGAGAGCTGGAAAGGCAAGGGGACTTTGGAAACCCTTTGGAGACACAAGTGAGAGTTTTCAAAGTAACAGAACCATACAATGGTCTGGGTTGGAGAGGACCTTAAAG
>NW_005077175.1:0-253 GCF_000277835.1 Geospiza fortis | reverse complement strand
ACCTGTGCAGGTGAACACGCCCGGGTTGCACAGGCAGTAGCGCTGCGCGAACGCCTCCATCATCCGATCGATCTTCTGCGCCTCCCCCGGCAGCCGGAAACTCCACAGGAACTGCCTGGAACGTTCCGGAAAGAATCACACCTGGCCTTACCTGAACCAAACGCACCTGGGACATCCCCAACCCACCTGAGAGCCCCCCCCAGGTCACTCTCAGGTGCCCCAAACCCCCCCAGGTGTGACCCAGGTGTGCCCA
>NW_005077174.1:0-253 GCF_000277835.1 Geospiza fortis | reverse complement strand
AAGGAGCATCCTGAGGGATGTCCCAGCGCCCAGATCTGCTCCTGGGGCTCATCAGAGGCTGCAAGGAGCATCCTGAGGGATGTCCCAGCCCACAGCAGGGCGCTCACCTCTTCGCAGCCGGCCCACGGTGTGGGAGAAGCCGTAGTACTGGTACGTGTCGCTCTTGCCTGGGTCCTCACTGATGATGCCCAGGTTCTGGTTCCAGTGGGACCAGTTCACCTCGTCCACCCTGTGGGGAAGGTGAGACCCGCAG
>NW_005077173.1:0-253 GCF_000277835.1 Geospiza fortis | reverse complement strand
CAAGGGTACCTGCAGCTCTCCGAGTTTCTCCGATGTTGGTGACACCACAGCAAAAGAGCCTTTGATGTGATGGCTGGGAGACAGCTGGGACAGCTTTGTTATCTGTGCCCGGCCAAGGAGCAGGTGATCACGCTTGGTTAGAACCTCCAGGACAAGAACTCCCATATCTGCAAAAATCAGGAACATCTTCAGGTCACTCTCATGGTCACAAGTGACATTTTTTGGCTAAAATGACAGAAATGCCAGAGGTTAA
>NW_005077172.1:0-253 GCF_000277835.1 Geospiza fortis | reverse complement strand
GGAAAGTTGGGGTGGGAAAGTTGGGATTGGTAAAGTTGGGATGGAAGAGTTGGGATGGGGTTGGGAAATTGGGATGGGAAAGATGGGATTGGTAAAGATGGGATGGGAAAGTTGGGGTGGGGATGGGAGAAGTTGGGTTGGGCTTGGGAAAGTTGAGATCGGATTGGGGAAGTTGGGATGGGAAAACTGGGATGGGATTGGAAAAGTTGGGATGGGCTTGGGAAGGTTGGGGTGGGAAAGTTGGGGTGGGAAA
>NW_005077171.1:0-253 GCF_000277835.1 Geospiza fortis | reverse complement strand
CCACAGCAGCCAGGACGCGTCCCCTGCAGCACACCAGGTGACAGCACAAGGTGACAGCAGTGACCTTCCCCTCCCTCCTGGCTGCACAGATTCCTGCAGCTGTTTCAGGAGCTGGGACCCAGCCCGGGCCTGGTTTAAAAAAGGAAAGTGGTGACGAATAAAGAGCAGCTCAAAGCCAGGCTTAGCCAGGCTCGGCTCTGTGTGCCGCAGAGCGAGGAACGGCGCCGGGCTGCAGGGACTGCTCCCCGTGCAG
>NW_005077170.1:0-253 GCF_000277835.1 Geospiza fortis | reverse complement strand
CCCTTTATCGGCACAAAAGCCCCAAATTTTGGGGAATTTTGGGGACCCAGGAACGGGAATTCGGCCGCGCGGCTCCGGCTGCTCGCGGGGTTTTTGGTGTTTTGGGGACCCCTCCCCTCTTTGTGACCCCAAATCTCCCCAATTAACACCTGGGCCGTAATTAGCGCTCGCCTCCATTTTCCTGCCCCTTTTGGGGCGCCGGATTTGGGGTTCAGCTGCCCCCAAAGCCCAAAATTCCGTTCTTGGGAGCTTC
>NW_005077169.1:0-253 GCF_000277835.1 Geospiza fortis | reverse complement strand
ATATATGTTATCATAAAAGCATTTCTAGCTTTTCTGATTGGCTTAGCAGTGTGTCAGTTCTCAGAGCTAGCCAGAGATTGGGTTTGCCAGGGATGGAGGAACGTATTAGCAGCTTCCCACTGAAAATCACTTCTGTGGCTGATTTTTTCATCTTCAGTGAAGATCAATTAATGCCAAACCAAGACACTTAATACTGTGTTCTCTGGCCCAGGTGTCTATGAGACCGTTTTTGAAATGAGTCCCATTATCTGAC
>NW_005077168.1:0-253 GCF_000277835.1 Geospiza fortis | reverse complement strand
AATTACTTGAAGAAAATATTGCTCCACAGTGACCATTTCTACTTCATTAGTAACTGCACAATGAGCTGTGAAAAAAGAGGGTTTCTCCCCAGAAGAGAGACAGACTTTAATGCCTACCAAAACACTGACAAAATTCTGTCAGTCCTTCCAAAATATTTGTAAAATTTGATGACAGTTACAATTTTGAAATATTCATGTGTAAACCACTTATATTCAGTATTTGCAAGGGTTGAGACCAGCTAGTGCACTAAGG
>NW_005077167.1:0-253 GCF_000277835.1 Geospiza fortis | reverse complement strand
GGAATGGAGGCAGGGGCCATTTGCAGAGGGGCTCACACAGCAATTCCTGGTTCAGAGCTCCCACACAGCTGCCAGGGATGTCCCAGCCACCCCAAATCCCTTCCCTCCTCCCCAGCCTGAGGCCATCATCCAGCAGCAGCATTAAAGCCAAGGCAATCTTCCCCCACAGATATTAAATCCCAGGCAGCAGCCCTCAGACATACCTGAAAATCAGTGGGATGGAGTTTGGAGTTTCTCAGGGATCCAGCTGCAA
>NW_005077166.1:0-253 GCF_000277835.1 Geospiza fortis | reverse complement strand
TTGTTTAGCCTGGAGAAAAGGAGGCTTTGGGAGATCTTATAACTCTCTTCAACTACTTGAAAAGAGGTTGTTTCAAAATGGGTGCCAGCCTCTTCTCCTAAGTCACAAATGACAAGACAAGAGGAAGTGGCCTCAAGTTGTCCCAGAGTGGGGTTAGATTGGGCTTTAGGAAAAGTTTCTTCATGAAATGGGTTGTCAGCATTGGAACAGACTGTCCAGCAGAGTAAGTTGAGTCACCATCCCTGGAGGTATT
>NW_005077165.1:0-253 GCF_000277835.1 Geospiza fortis | reverse complement strand
AAGACATCAAAATTTTCTAATTATATCTAGTCATGTCAAATGACAATTATGCCCTTAGTTCAGTTTGCCAGACAATGCTTCACCAAAGAGGGTTTGCCAAAATATTTTTGACCAAAGAAAGAGGAGGCATCTGGAGCATCTGCAGGCGAGATCGTATAAAATGTCCCTGCAACACGTCTGCCCTGGCTCCACAGAAAGCTCCAAGGTAAGGGATGGGGTCTGCAGGCTGCCAGGAAGGGGATGGCAGCCTAAC
>NW_005077164.1:0-253 GCF_000277835.1 Geospiza fortis | reverse complement strand
CTGACCCCAACCCTTGACCCCTGACCCCTGACCCCGCTCTTGACTTTTGTCCTGTGACCCACAGAGAGTTCCTGACCCCTGACCTTTGCCCCTGACCCCTGACCCCAGCCCACTGCCCCCAGTGGGTCCCTGACCTCTGACCTTTGCCCTGGTGGCCCTGGGGCTGTCCCTGATCCCTGACCCCTGACCTTTGGTGCCCTGCTGTACCTCTGGGTGTCAGTGACCCCTGACCCCTGACCTTTGACCTGTCCCC
>NW_005077163.1:0-253 GCF_000277835.1 Geospiza fortis | reverse complement strand
GCCTTTAAAAGCAGAAGGCATCCCTAACTGTTAACTTTCAGCATCTTAATAACTAAGTCATAGGGGATATTACCTTAAAGTTAACATCGCATAGGCAACGGCTGTATTGGTTTGCCCCCGGGCTAAGCAGCTCACTCTAGTTTCCAGCACCAACACTCGTGACCCTTGCAAGCATGCTGTTATCACGGTCTTGCTTCCCCACAGAAACAAGTTCTGGAAAGCCGTTGCAGCCTGCAGGATGACCACTTTGTGG
>NW_005077162.1:0-253 GCF_000277835.1 Geospiza fortis | reverse complement strand
AAACAGTTATGCATATTTAAACTTTTCTGCAAACTAGTTTACATGTTCCAATAACTGTTTAGCATGGCTCCTCCTCGGGTCCGCCTTTTTAGAGCATGCGCATTTCTTGGCTGTGGTTTTAATCCGTTCTTATCACCTCCAGTTTGCGCTTTGGTCCATATTTTCTACTGACAGTGGATGCTGATAATTGGCTTGTCAGTAGCAGGAGTCTCCATCATATGTTCACTGGATGTTATCCCAATCAAGCAGGCAG
>NW_005077161.1:0-253 GCF_000277835.1 Geospiza fortis | reverse complement strand
TTTTAATTATCTTATTTAGGGGAGGGTGAGAATTTTTTCTTTGTTTTTAATTTATTTTGGTTTGGTTTATTTCTATTTTTATTTAAGAAATCTAAAGGCAAGCTCATTCTTAATTTCTGGTTGATCTACAGGAAAACATCAGGAAATAAACATAAGACTAAGGTTAAGTTTTATACCGTGTGGACTTAGTTGATTTGTTATTGGAATACAAAGATTACTGATGCCATGGGATTTAGAGGGAACTCCTCCTCTC
>NW_005077160.1:0-253 GCF_000277835.1 Geospiza fortis | reverse complement strand
CTGCTCTCATGAGACCCCACCTGGAGTGATCCATCCAGCTTTGCAGCCCCTAGCATAAAAAGGACCCAGACCTGCTGAAAAAGTCCAGAGGAGGCTTGTAAAGATGATCAGAGGACTACAGCACCCCTCCTAGGAAGGTGGACTAAGAGAGTTAGGACTGTTTTCCTGGAAAAGAGAATGCTCTAGGGAGAATATATCAGCCTTCAGAATATATCAGAATATATCATTTTACAAAGGCATGTAGTGATAGGAC
>NW_005077159.1:0-253 GCF_000277835.1 Geospiza fortis | reverse complement strand
AAAAAAATACTGGAAACTGTTTTGTGGAGATAATAAATTTGTTAAAGAGCATTTACTGTTAATAGCCCGTGTCTTTCATGACACTAACGGATGGTGAATTACTTTTGTTTTAATGAAACACATGTCACAGCAATATTTTGTGCTTCCGCTGATCTAAAGCTATTGTTCAAGTCCTTGTTGCAATCAGTTCTCAAACAATGCTCTCTTTGTCAGCAGTACAGAAGCAGAATAATTTTGATTTCTTCTCTTGCAA
>NW_005077158.1:0-253 GCF_000277835.1 Geospiza fortis | reverse complement strand
TTTAAAGTGAGCAGTCGTTTCTCACAAACTGTCACCGAAACTACAAGAAAAATAAAAATGCTTCAACAGCATCTGTTGTATTGCACCAATTAGGTTGTATAGCTATCTTTACACTGGTGATGGGAGAAATGTTACTGGGCCACGTGGCTGGTGTATCCCCCCCTTTCCTATCATATGGTCTCTTCCCCCAGGTGTCCCCTCCTGGTTCTGTGGTCTGGCCCAAGGGACCCCTCCCCTCCTCTCCCCAGTGGCA
>NW_005077157.1:0-253 GCF_000277835.1 Geospiza fortis | reverse complement strand
ACCTTGGGTCAGTCCTAAAGTCTATTTGAAATTGTCTTCTGTCTGCAATGACTGCTTGGCAACATCCCACTTGCAGCACCACAGAGACCTTGCTATGCAGACTAAATGAAACTCTGGAATTCTCCAACATAATCTGTTAGCATTATATGCAAGAGCAATACAGTAGTGACAGCTACTTTCAGAACTCCTACAGTATTTTGATTTTTTTCCCTCTGGCAGGGTTAATGTTTTCTCCCTAAAGTTTTCAGAATGA
>NW_005077156.1:0-253 GCF_000277835.1 Geospiza fortis | reverse complement strand
CTGATGAAGTATTGTTCCTCTGGGATTACTGGGGTACATTATACCCCAAAGGAGAGATTTTACAAAGCTTTGCAAGAACATGGAAAGGTTAAGCTTCAGGTCTGTCCTTGTCTGGCTCAGCCCAGCTCTCTCTGTGTAACTGCAAATTTAATTATTTCACAGGGGCTTTGTTTGGACTCAGTTCTTTGCTGGGCTGTTCCCTTGGCCAGGAAGCACAGTCCTGTGCTAATCACATATCCTCTGAGCAGAGAGA
>NW_005077155.1:0-253 GCF_000277835.1 Geospiza fortis | reverse complement strand
TTTATTCTACTGAGGACTTCATATTTCATAAGTTTTTAAAGTAATTCAGTTTCTAGATAGAAGAAAATCCTTTTCAGAATAGCAGAAATTAAAATTATGTAGTCTGTGGGACTAACTGCTTCTAAAAACATCTGATTTGAAGTTTCAGCAATCCAAATCATAACAAAAGTGAACTTTTGTCCCCATGCATAATTTCACCAAATGCACTCTGTTTCTATCATTGCCACTGAGCTGGGAGACAGAAGAGATTGGA
>NW_005077154.1:0-253 GCF_000277835.1 Geospiza fortis | reverse complement strand
GAAAAACACTTCATAGCATTTAACCTCACTTACAACTTCAGAGTTATACTTAGCAACCCAGCAAAAGTACAACACTAAGCACCATTTAGGTAAGTCTATATCTGTGACTTAACCTTACTGACAGGCCTACCTTACTTAGATCTCCAAGGTACTTAGACATCCAAGGAAGCAGTATTTCTCCCAGATTTGCTATAGCAAATATATACACATGTGCATGCACACAGACATGAAGAGTCGGTACAAGCAAGGTACC
>NW_005077153.1:0-253 GCF_000277835.1 Geospiza fortis | reverse complement strand
TTTGCGGCACTGAGCCAGCGGTGGTCTTGGGAAGGTGCAGCCAGTGCTCTGGTATTCTGGTAGGGAATGGCGGCACACATGGTGGAGAGGAAAGTGTGGATTTTCCCCCATGGCCAATGGGACACGTGAGATGGGTTTGTGTAGGGTTTTGCAGCACCGAGCCAGCAGCAGTGTCGGGGGAGGCACGGCCAGTGCTTTGGTATTCCAGGCCGGCTGAGCAGCGATAGCCGGCGGCAGTTTTGGGGGGAGTGCC
>NW_005077152.1:0-253 GCF_000277835.1 Geospiza fortis | reverse complement strand
TGAGATAATTGATGCAGCTTTATTGCTAGGTGGACTTTAATTGCCTTCCATTCTACTCTTCAGTAAAATTAAAGACCACAAAGAAAGAACTTGCCCAATTCATCTTCTAAAACTATTCTCTCCTGAAGGCTGATGGGGTTTTTTTCCTTCCTCATCTAGTTGGAAAAAAAAAATAAAACTTACTTTCAAAAACTGCCAGTTTTGTAAATAAGTCTGAATGATAAACTAATCCTTATTGGGTTTTTTCTCTATT
>NW_005077151.1:0-253 GCF_000277835.1 Geospiza fortis | reverse complement strand
CTGCGAAGTCTGGCAAACTGATGTCACCCAGGTGTCCGAATTTGGGCGGTTCAAGTATGTCCATGTATCTGTGGACACCTTCTCGGGGGCAGTCTTTGCCTCAGCCCACACTGGGGAAAAAGCGGCAGATGCACAAAAACATCTGATTGATGCCTTTGCAGTTTTGGGGATCCCATCTACCATCAAAACAGATCATGGCCCAGCTTATACCTCCAAGGCGTTTGGTGAATTTTTGCAGGAATGGGGGGTACAA
>NW_005077150.1:0-253 GCF_000277835.1 Geospiza fortis | reverse complement strand
ACAAATCAGAATGTCATCCATATAATGAAGAATTATCACATCTGGGAATTTTGTCTAATGGGAGACAGCGTACAAGCCATGAACCATTGGCCAATTGTTTGTCTGTTCCTCATGCCCTGGGGCAAAACTGCTCAATGGTATCTCTGTAGAAGTGCTCTGTTTATTCAGAGACAGGACTGAAAAGGCAAATCAGGGAGCATCTTCGAGGTGCAGGAGGATGTTGAAAAAACAGTCCTTGAGGTCAATGATGACC
>NW_005077149.1:0-253 GCF_000277835.1 Geospiza fortis | reverse complement strand
GAGGTGGCAATGCCCCCTCTGCTGCCGCGGTGTGCCGGGTCCCTGGGTGGCAGCTATGTCGATGGGGTCTTCTGGGTGATACAGGAAGACTTCAGGCCCGTCTGCCACAGAAACGCGCTTCACTGCGCTCGGTGTCTTCGTCGCGGTGGTTTGGCGCAGCGCGGGTACCTTCCTTGCGCAGACTAAAAGCATCTGTTTTAAGGTGGGAGCTGGCTGCAAAGGAAGGCTTAAAATTGCTGCCTTACAAGCTTGG
>NW_005077148.1:0-253 GCF_000277835.1 Geospiza fortis | reverse complement strand
GAAATTGTTAGTTGTTGATTTAAAAGATTGTTTTTTCTCTATCCCATTGCACCCTGAAGATACAGAAAGGTTTGCCTTCAGTGTCCCACAAGAGAATGTAGCCAGGCCTGCACAAAGGTATGAATGGGCTATTTTGCCACAAGGAAGTCGGAACAGTCCTATAATTTGTCCATAGTATGTAGATTTAGCATTAACTGAGTAGAAGAAAAAATATCCAGAGCCCACAGTGTATCATTACATGGATGATATTCTT
>NW_005077147.1:0-253 GCF_000277835.1 Geospiza fortis | reverse complement strand
TGACCATTTCCCTGGAGAGCCTGTTCCTGTGACTGACCACTTTCTCATTGAAGAACGTGCTGCTAATGTCCAAGGTGAACTTCCCATGATGTAGCTTCATATCATTTCATTGCATTGCATTGGATTGCACCGCATTGCATCGCATTTCATTTCACTTCATTGTGTCCTGTCACTGGTGACCAGAAAGACAACCAGGATTGTCCCATCCCAGGTGGAGAATGTGGCACTTTCCCTTGCTAAATTTCATATGGTT
>NW_005077146.1:0-253 GCF_000277835.1 Geospiza fortis | reverse complement strand
AAATTTGGAATGAGAAAAAAAATGGGGGAAAAAAGTGGACGAAATTTTTGGGGAAAAAATCCAAAAAACGGGAGAAATTGGGGAGAAATGGGCAGAAAATGGGAAAATTGGGGAATACAAGTGGGGAAAAAAGGAGAAAAAGTGGGGGAAAGTTGGGTGGAAATTGGGGAAAAAATGGGAAAGGGTGGAGGAAGGGAAACGGAAAAAGGAGGAATGGGAAAAAAAAGGGAAAATGGGAAAAATTGGGAAATGG
>NW_005077145.1:0-253 GCF_000277835.1 Geospiza fortis | reverse complement strand
GAGGGCAGAGGATTTTCCTCTGGAGAGACAGCAGAGTCAATGAGCTCACAAGTGAACACAGTCAAGAGATTCTTGGTGCTGTCCAGGAGCCTCCCAAAAATGAAGCAGGGATTTAGGACAGAGATGATTCATGTGGGAGATTACCTCAAAATGCCTGGGCAAAGGACATATTTTAGCACGTGCTTTGTGGGGCAGAACACATTCACTGTGTCAGAAAAAAAGTGGAGGCAAAAGGTTTAGATTGTTGACACCA
>NW_005077144.1:0-253 GCF_000277835.1 Geospiza fortis | reverse complement strand
CCAAGGTGGCGGTGGTGGTAGGTGAGGCCTGGTAGGAATCCAGCGCCATGAGAAATTTCAGGAGGCGGCGGCCCACTGAGGGACACAGGCCCCTGAACACCAATGTTGACCCTTTTCCCAGTGAAACAAAACTCACCAGCCCAGGTTCCTGTTCTCAGTTTACACGAGGCTCTTGGGACTGTCAAAGCATCCTGAGGTGGCAGTGGTGGCAGGTTGGGTGTGGGCAGCATCCTGTGCAGTGTGGAATTTCAGG
>NW_005077143.1:0-253 GCF_000277835.1 Geospiza fortis | reverse complement strand
GGACAATGGGGACACCACTGGGGACACAGGGGAGGACACTGGGGGTAATGGGAAGGGGACTGGGGACAGCACTGGGGACACTGGGAACAGGACTGGGGACACTGAGGAGGGGACATTGGGGGCACTGGTGACAATGAGGAGGGAACTGGGGACACCGGGGAGGGTGTGGAGAGCATGAGGAGGGGACAGTGGGGACGGCTCCCAGTGACTGGGGACACTGGGATGGGGACAGAGAGCACTGGGGACACGGGTG
>NW_005077142.1:0-253 GCF_000277835.1 Geospiza fortis | reverse complement strand
AGGAGGTTCCTGGAAGGCATTGATGACTTTCTGACACGGGTAGTGGAGGATCCCACAAGGATCAGCCTTATACTAGCAAACAGGTACAGCTTGTTGGGGATGTGAAAGTTGGGGGCAGCCTTGGCTGTAGCAACTGTGATTGTGGAGGTCAGTATTGAGGGAGGAGGATGCAGAGCAGCAAGATTGTACTCATGGACTGCAGGAGAGTTAACTTTAGCCTCTGAAAGGATCATCTGGGAACAATCCCATGAAA
>NW_005077141.1:0-253 GCF_000277835.1 Geospiza fortis | reverse complement strand
TTGGCAAATGCACAGCAGAGGTTTTGCTTTGGCCACATCAGCCAGACATCCATCAGTCACTAAATGTCTGCTTAGCACAAGAGCCATTTCCCTGCCAAGCATCCTCTTGTTGCAGAGAGTTGCTTGGAATCAGTGAGGAGGGGACACTTTGATGTGGGTTTTGTTCTTGAAAGGGGAAATCCTGTATATTTTCCCTTGATTCAGCTGATAAATTTGTTTTCCCGAGCCTTCCTGAAAATGTCCAGCACTGAAA
>NW_005077140.1:0-253 GCF_000277835.1 Geospiza fortis | reverse complement strand
GGATAATGGGAATGGGACTGGGATAACAGGAACTGGGATAATTTTGAGGTAATGGGACTGGGATAACGGGAATGGGACTGGGATAATGGGAACGGGACTGGGATAACGGAAGTGGGAGAACAGGAACGGGACCAGGAGAACGGGAATGGGAGAATGGGACCGGGACCCCAACCCCTGAACTGTGACCCCAAACCCCAAACTGGGGCTCAAACCCCGAACCAGGAACCCCCAAACTGGGACTCCCAGAACCCCA
>NW_005077139.1:0-253 GCF_000277835.1 Geospiza fortis | reverse complement strand
AGCTGTTGAACTGGGACCTTTTCAACACCCGACCTCACTGGGAAGGGGAACCTGACCCTGACCCCTTCCCAGAGGGAGTGTCTCCTGGCTGCTTGTGGCAGCCCTCCTGCTGCTGCCCAGCCCTGCTGTTTTCTGCTGCTGCTTCAGGGCTTCTTGCCATTCTTTAACCCAACACCCAGATACTCCGCTGCTTCTGGCATGGCCCCGGAGTCTTTGCTACACTTTGTTTGTCACCCTGGGTGTGTTTGTCTCT
>NW_005077138.1:0-253 GCF_000277835.1 Geospiza fortis | reverse complement strand
AAAACTGGGACAATGTTTGCCAGCTTCTGGTTAGCTGTGGCCTCTCCAGATTCCCAAGCCAATTAAAAAATCATGAAGACAGGCCTCACAATGACATCAGCCAGCTCCTGGAGTGCTCTCAGCTGAATCCCAGCAGGCCCCACAGCCTCATGGGGGTGCAGCTGGAGCACTGGAATGGTCCTCAGGGCTCAGTTCAGGGCACTGGGAGCCCCTTACCCCATCAGTGGTGCTGAAGACAGAGGCAAAGAAAGCA
>NW_005077137.1:0-253 GCF_000277835.1 Geospiza fortis | reverse complement strand
GTTGGAAGGGACCCACAAGATCATCAAAGTCCAACTCCAAGCTTTACTGAAGTTTTACTTCAAGCTGATATTAAAACTTGCTAAGAGATACAAAAGTTGGAAATAACACTCATCAGCATCTTTACACTGAGTGTAAGATATTCCCAAACAAGTGTTACCAACCACTTTTCCCAGATTTGCCATAACCAGTAAGCTGAGATGCACAAAAGTGTTTCTGTAATTTTTTAACTTAAATGTTATTATCACTCATTTG
>NW_005077136.1:0-253 GCF_000277835.1 Geospiza fortis | reverse complement strand
AGGGTATAAAAGGTTGGACTGAAGAGCTGTAAAGAGTAGATGCTTGAAGCCTTCTAAAATTGTGTGGTGGTACTCAGTGTATTGTGGTTATCTTCACTGTGACTTATGCTGCAACATACTGTTGATCTTTTTCTGCTACATCAACAGAGCAACCCTTACTGACCCAGGAACTCCACACCAGGGTTCTGGAAAAATCTGGAGGTGGGGCAGAAATCCATTGTCGGGTTCTCTAGCTGGTCACAGTGACCCTGAG
>NW_005077135.1:0-253 GCF_000277835.1 Geospiza fortis | reverse complement strand
ACAGAAATCACCCCAAAAATGCACAGATTCACCCCAAAACCACAGAAATTACCCCAGAAATGCACGGATTCACACCAAAATGTGCAGATTCACCCCAAAACTGCCCGGATTTACCCCAAAATCACCCAAACCCCCCCAAATGCTCCAATTCAGACCAAAATCACCCAAATTCACCCCTAAAACGCCTCAAAACCACACGGATTTAGCCCAAACACCCCAAATTCAGAACAAACACCCCAAATTCACCCCAAAA
>NW_005077134.1:0-253 GCF_000277835.1 Geospiza fortis | reverse complement strand
CCCAAAAATCCCAAAATACCCCCAAAATCACCCTGGGAAACCCAAAATGCCCCTTGGGGAGCCCAAAATACCCCCAAAAAACCCAAAAAATCGCCCTGGGGACCCCAAAAACTCCAACAATTGCCCTGAAAACCCCAAAATAACCCAAAATCTGCCCTGGGAACCCCGAAAATCACCTTGGGGACCCCAAACCCCGCCCAGGTGTCACCTGACCCCCTTTAGCTCCTCCCCCAATGTCACCTGGCCCCTCCCC
>NW_005077133.1:0-253 GCF_000277835.1 Geospiza fortis | reverse complement strand
AAATCCTGGGGGGGATCGGTGCAGTTTTGGGGAGAATCCTAAAATTAAATGGAAGAAGTTTCTGGGATGGGGTGGTGGAGAAGGGTCCTAAAATTTTGGGGGGGGGTCTTTGAGATCCCAGGGGGTCCCCGAAATCTTCATGGGGACCCCGAAATCCTGGGGGGTCCCTGGAGCTTTGAGGGGATCCCCAGAGCTGTGGGAGGGAGCCCAGAGCTGGGGGGGGGGATTTTGGGGGTCCCTGGGTTTTTGGGGT
>NW_005077132.1:0-253 GCF_000277835.1 Geospiza fortis | reverse complement strand
TGGAAGGATTTTGGGGTTTTTTTGGTGCAATTCTTTGGGGTTTTTGTGCAATTTTGGAGTTCTCTTGCGGAATTGTTTTGGGTTTTCTTGTGGGATTTGGGGTTTTTTGTAGGTTTTGGGGGTTTTGTGTAGGATTTTGTGCGGGGTTTGTTGGGATTTAAGTGATTTTGGGGAATTTTCCTCTTTTTTAAGGCGTTTTGTGGGGTTTTCGGGCTGCGATTTTGGGGTTCTTTTATGGGATTTTGGGGTTTTT
>NW_005077131.1:0-254 GCF_000277835.1 Geospiza fortis | reverse complement strand
GCTTGGGAGCAATGGGATATTCATGGATGCAATCCCAGAATCCCAGAATTTGGGGCTTGGGAGCAATGGGATATTCATGGACTGACATCCCAGAATCCCAGAATTTGGGTGGGAAGGGACCTTAAGGAGCATCCAGTCCCAAGCAGGGACAACTCAAAATTCAAATAATTAAATTTTAAAAAAATTAAATAATTCAACAATTTAAATAATTAAATAATAAACATATTTAAATAGATAATAAATTAATAATACAT
>NW_005077130.1:0-254 GCF_000277835.1 Geospiza fortis | reverse complement strand
CAGCTCTTCAGTATGACTTTAAACTGTATTTTATATTTTAGGAAAGCTAATATTCTTATTAAATACTAGTCTATGACTAGTTTCAATGAAACTTTGGCTCATTTTCATTGTGAAATGAGGCCCTCTACCTCAGTTTTAATCTGCAGCATAAAAGAATTACTTCTTGTGAACTGAAAGTCAACAAGCCTTTTAGAGGAGACTGTATATAATTAATGCGCTGGGTCATTCGTATGTCAGAAACTCAAATGCAAGGT
>NW_005077129.1:0-254 GCF_000277835.1 Geospiza fortis | reverse complement strand
CTTAGACCAGCACTATAGTTGGGGCTCCAGCCAAGAGACTAAAGAGCATGCGCTGGGAAGAAAAGGTGAAAAAGTCACAGTGATGAAGACTCATTTTTCTTTCTCTTGAGACCACGGAACGACCACCAGAGAGCACTGCATGAGTGCAGAAGGACTGATAAGCTAATTATACAAAGCAGGCGGGGGGCTAAGCAGGGCTAGGAAATGAATATGCATGGCTCCATTGCAAAACTTGATGCATATGTAACATTTTA
>NW_005077128.1:0-254 GCF_000277835.1 Geospiza fortis | reverse complement strand
GGAGGTTGAAGAGGGGTGCAAGGTCCTTGGTTGTGATCCCCAGCAGTGAACAAACCCAGTTGATGGTCCCACATAGCTGATGTAGGTCCCTCAGAATTCTTGGGTTGTCCTTGATGGTGAGCTGCTGGGGTACGATGGTCCTTTTGCTGATCCGGAGTCCTAGGTAGGTCCACGGGCAGGTCCATTGAATCTTCTCGGCGGCAATTTCAAATCCTGCTCCTTCGATGGCCTGAATAGTCTTTTTGAGAACAGTC
>NW_005077127.1:0-254 GCF_000277835.1 Geospiza fortis | reverse complement strand
AAATACCTTCCAAGAACTCACTGCGATTCACAGACATTTTACAGGTCTTGAACCCGGTTAATGTTATTAAATAACCTTGCCATGAAACAGTCTCAGATCTTTTTTTGGGCAGTAGCTCTAAGCGCAGGGAGTGAGGAGCAGCACTAATAAAAACACCACAGAGGTTTAGGAAGGAGGTTTGATCCCCTGTGGGTGTGTGACCTGTGCTGCTGGAGGTGATGGCGTTACCGTGTCTCCCAGGCGGAGATTCGCGC
>NW_005077126.1:0-254 GCF_000277835.1 Geospiza fortis | reverse complement strand
GCATCAAATACATTTGAGACATTTTTATATCCCATTTAATTTTTAATGAAAATGTCACACTGGAAAAATAAGCTGTTTTAATTTGGGAAAGCCAAATTTTGTCATCCTTACATAAATAAAATTTACTGATTAAATAAGTGGGGCTCTACTTCAATTCATTCTTATGGTATAAACCTGGTCCCAGAAGTCCGACTTTTACTTCCTTTTAGGATATACAATCTGCTCAAACCCACAGAAATCAGCAAGTTTTGTTA
>NW_005077125.1:0-254 GCF_000277835.1 Geospiza fortis | reverse complement strand
CAGTCAGGCTTCCTAAGGATGACTGTTGGTCACACAGAAATGCTGAGAGAACCAAAACAACTAAAACCTCTTTGCCACGTACACTTGGAAATCAATACAGCAAAGGGCCATTCCTGTATTTGAAGTATATTAAAGGATATTAACCTAAGAATCTCAATAAAGTTGTCCAATTTTATAACCTTCAAGTAAGTACTCAATTTATGCCCCATGTATTAACTTCAAGAAGTAGTCAAAGGCATCTTTAAAAAAAAACC
>NW_005077124.1:0-254 GCF_000277835.1 Geospiza fortis | reverse complement strand
CAGGTTAAGCCAAGCATTTCCCAAATAACTCTACCTATCCTCAGGGATTTTTCAAAAACAATCATTGTAAAAGCTGGGAATGGGGAGAAGGCGTGTCATCAAAATTAAAAGGACAGCTTTCTGAGATCTTGATCTTCCTACAAAAAGAGATTCAAAATTGTTCATATATGGAACATTGACTAAGAAGTGAAGGACAGATTCTCAAAATAATTGGTGAGCAAAAAACCATAAATAAAAATAAGTTTACATGTAGA
>NW_005077123.1:0-254 GCF_000277835.1 Geospiza fortis | reverse complement strand
GCCCTGGAAGAAGCGTTGTGGGACCACGCGCATCCCCTGTGGCTGCTGCGCCTGCAGCTTCAGCTCAAAGAGGCTGTGCAGGGAGCGGAAAGGTGGCAGCTGCCGCAGGTGTGGGCTCAGGCAGTGCAGCGCATTGGCTGCAGCTCCAGCATGCCCAGGGTCACCTGCACCGGCTGGAATGCGGCCACGCTCACCTCCAGCAGCGGCTGCAGGCCAGGGAAAGCCGGCAAAGCCGCGGGAGGCCCTGGAATGCC
>NW_005077122.1:0-254 GCF_000277835.1 Geospiza fortis | reverse complement strand
TCAGATGATTGGGGCTTGATAAGCTTCTGATTAGTGCATGATGGCCACGTGATCACCAAGTGATGGTTGTGAGATTGGCCTGGCACAGGCGCCTTCCCTGGCACTCACCATATTCTGTGCCTCGATTTGTCCATAGCATGAATTCACCCCCTTTGACCAGGCTTTTCCTCGCCACCCAGGTAAGTCTTTTCAGTCTTCCTGACTCTTTCACTAAAGCTGCCCCCTACGCAACTTGAGGCCATTTCCTTTTGTCC
>NW_005077121.1:0-254 GCF_000277835.1 Geospiza fortis | reverse complement strand
AAATGGTGGCAATGCCTCTGTGATAACACATTCAAGAAGAAATCTAAATAAAAAGTGATTGTGCAGTTGTAATTTTGAATAGAGAAGAGCAGAGTGAGAACATGGGAAAAGAACAACCATGCAGGGACAAAGGTCAGTGGAAAAAGAGGGAAAGGAGGTTCCGCAGACACCGGAGCTGAGATCCCTCTGCAGCTCACGGTGCAGACCGTGGTGAAGCAGCTGTGCCTTGCAGGCCATGGAGGTCCACAGGGATG
>NW_005077120.1:0-254 GCF_000277835.1 Geospiza fortis | reverse complement strand
CTGGGGGGAGGCAGTACTTTGAGAGATCCTGTGCTCACCCCCCCCAGTCCTCCCAGACTTTGTCTAGGGATGGCAGCTGCTCCACACCACCTGCAAGATGCTCATGGTGTCTGCCAGCATGGAGCACGAAGAGGGAGCTTGTGGGGCTATGCGCAGGTTTGTGGGGGCAAGTGGCAGCTGCAGGGACTGGAGAGCATTGGGGTCTGGGGAAGTTATACTGGGATTTGGAGGATCTTCAGAGATTGGGAGGTGTT
>NW_005077119.1:0-254 GCF_000277835.1 Geospiza fortis | reverse complement strand
TGGATCACAGGACACTTTGTTAGTCTACGACATTTTCTAAGTTGTTACTGCTGCCTATTAGGTCAGTGCAGTTGAGGCCATTACGGCCCATCAGCAGAGATGAATGCCTTCAAGCTACAGTGTAAATGTCCCAGTACTTCCTGGCAAGGGATTAATCACAGCTGAGGTCTCTTGTGAAAGGACAAGGAGGCAAGGAGGCTCTTTTGTTATCCCTTTTCCTATCTCATTCAACACCCAGCTGTAGCCTGAGGTGA
>NW_005077118.1:0-254 GCF_000277835.1 Geospiza fortis | reverse complement strand
TCAATACTAAGCCAATGCCAGATCAATATTAGATCAATACCACATGACCAATGGATCAATGCCAGACTGATAGGTCAGTGCCGGATCGATGGTGACTCAGCGCTGGGCCAATACTAGACTGAGGCTAGATCAATGCAGGATTGACAATGGATCAATGCCAGACTGACGGATCAGTGCTGGATCGATGGTGGATCAATACCGGACCAATAACAGACTGATACTGGATCAATGCCAGATCGACACTGGTTTGATGC
>NW_005077117.1:0-254 GCF_000277835.1 Geospiza fortis | reverse complement strand
CATCAAAAGGCATGGGATACCATCAAGAGCAGAGACATGGACCAAAACTTGACCAAATTGATACCCACTGAAATGCTGCAAACAGAAAGAAGCAGTTACAAACGCTATTAAAGGGAGATGCCATCAAAAAAATTGCCGTTGAAGGAAAAAAAAATAAAATCAGAAAATTTAGTGACTACAAGAAAATTGACTGAGATCAATTCAGGTGCAGTAGAAAGGACAAAAAGAGGCCAAAACAAACCTCACAGATGTTG
>NW_005077116.1:0-254 GCF_000277835.1 Geospiza fortis | reverse complement strand
GTTCTATCTTATTAGGTAGAACAGATTCTTGTACAGGCATTGTTAAAAGGTTTCCCTTCAGCTAAAAATGTGGGACGGTCTGTATGTGATCAAATATGCATAACTAAGTAAGGAAATGTTCTATTTTCTAAGGAAAAAACAAGGAGCTGCAACCAATAAAAATGCTGTGAATTTTCAACCTCTTTCAAAACTGATGCTTTGGCTCTCATCACTATTCCTGTAACATCAGCTGAATCTGTAACCAGATTAAAAGG
>NW_005077115.1:0-254 GCF_000277835.1 Geospiza fortis | reverse complement strand
AAACTGCAGTACACAGCTCTGGTGCTGGATAAGGCAGGAACAAAGAGTGTTTCTTTATACTCATTGGTATACCACAAAATCAAAAGTCCTGTCTGGAGGCCAACCAACTACATCCTCAGAGCAGAAACCAACCAGCCCTACATTAAAAAATGTCTGGACTTTGCTGGACACGAAGGCTGTGTTCCCTGCAACACTTCAGCCTTGGTTTCAAGGATTATTGGAGTCTTTGAATGCAGTGGTCAGTAGCAAACATC
>NW_005077114.1:0-254 GCF_000277835.1 Geospiza fortis | reverse complement strand
GGTCCCTTCCAACCCAAACCATATGATGATGATTCAGAGAGCTATAGCCTGTCCAACTACTGATGGTAGAACCCTCACTCACTCCTGTAGCTGACACCACAGGCCCCAGGGTGCCTACACCCCCCAGTCTGACTCCAGTAGCTGGGCACCAAATTTCACTCACACAAACACAGGTCTCACCAGCTGCTGGCACCTGTTCCTTACAGCACGCATACTGTCCTAGTTTCAGCTGGGATAGAATTCATTTTCTTCTT
>NW_005077113.1:0-254 GCF_000277835.1 Geospiza fortis | reverse complement strand
CTGCTTTTCACTAAACTACTATGGGAAACTTATTTAGGAAGGCCACCATCACTAGGCAGAGCAACAGTACTATAAATTAACAACCCTATTGTTAAATTCACATATAGAAGAAATTGCAATCCTGAGATAGTAGAGTCAGTTGGAAGTCATCAAACACTGTGAAATGCTGCAAAGGAAAAGAGGTTGTTTTTTCCTACCCCTTACCTAGTACCAAGGAAAGTAAGGTCTCCTCAAAGAGATATTCATAGATTAAC
>NW_005077112.1:0-254 GCF_000277835.1 Geospiza fortis | reverse complement strand
CAACACCACCCCCACTTCCCAGGTCTCCTGGCCAGCGCTTACTCGTTCCAGGACGTCGGCCAGGTGGCGGTTGAGCCTCTGCTCTCTCTTGCGGATCTTGTCAATGTCCCACTGAAGGTCATCAATCATGGTCTCCAGGACAGACACCCGGGATTCTGCTGTCTCCACCCTCTCTTGCAGCTTGGAGAACTGCAATCAAAGGAGGGCTTCAGCCAGCACATTGCACAAAGCCAACTTTTCCTGATGCTGCTCAG
>NW_005077111.1:0-254 GCF_000277835.1 Geospiza fortis | reverse complement strand
GAAGGGTGGGATCAGCACCTCCTCCTCACTAGGATTGGAGGAGAATTCTCGGATGTCCACGCCGTAACACGTCTGCACCTGGAACATCGTGTCTGTCCCAAATTGCTGAGCAATCTGTTGATGCAGCGATGTTGACATGAATCGACCAAACCGGACAGTGTCACCACACCGTGCCTCGAACCGCACCCCACGCACACCCCGGAACACATGGTGACACCGTGGTCCCCGAGTGTCCTTCAGTGTTTCCAGAGCAT
>NW_005077110.1:0-254 GCF_000277835.1 Geospiza fortis | reverse complement strand
AGGAAAGCCAATTCCATTCTACAGGGCTTACTGTCACTAAGGCTCCAATACCCTGCAGCCAAATGCGAGTGCTCCTCATTAACTTGGCAGGATGGGGTTGGAAACAGCTCTGCACTTGTGAATGGCCCTTTGCCTCTTGGCAAAGGCATTTGGGGAGCATTGCACACATAACCTCAAAGCCCTCTTTCCAAAGAAATGTTCAAGTATTGTGATGATCTTCAAAAGAGCTGCCATAAGGAAAAGTCAGCTGAAAC
>NW_005077109.1:0-254 GCF_000277835.1 Geospiza fortis | reverse complement strand
TTCCTGCCCTTCATTCTGCATGTACTTGAAGCTACCTGTGGCTTGCTGTCATGCTCAACCAGGGCAAGGAAAAAAAATGGCATAGATGATTCTGGAGAACCTGAAAATCAAATCATATATTATGTCATACCTAACAGTTCTTATCACAATGCTTCTGTGCCTTTGAAACTTCAATAGAGAAGTGGTTTTTTCCCCACTGTTCCACATATCCATGGCCATAATTAACTAAGATGTAAATTCAACATAATGACTTC
>NW_005077108.1:0-254 GCF_000277835.1 Geospiza fortis | reverse complement strand
TTTTTCATAAAATGTATCTGTGACATCTCACCCTCATTATTATTGAGTGGGTCTTTAGGGCCCACCAACCCAACAAAACAATAACATCACAAGAAATTATGGCTCAGTTGATCACCAAGGCTTGAGCTGATCTATTCTCCTTAGCAGGAATTGACCTTCATACAATTTATTTATCCCTCACCACCAAGAATCTTAATTGTCTTTTACAAACATCTGAACTTCATCAGTTTGCTCTTGATAGCTACCCTGGCCAG
>NW_005077107.1:0-254 GCF_000277835.1 Geospiza fortis | reverse complement strand
TCATTGTAGTAGACGTTGATCCTCTCCAGCTGCAGCTCACTGTCCCCGTGGTAGCTGCCCGTGGGATCAATGCCGTGCTCATCGCTGATGACCTCCCAGAACTAAAGGAAATTTTTGAAAAATGGCAATTAGCCAGTGCCAGTGGAAACAGCTGGCCAGTGCCAATCACACACCCCCGGTGCAGCCCATGCATTCCGCGGCCCTGACCACTCCCTCGCATGGCAGAGCAGCTGCCGGGTGGGAAGGTGAGTCAG
>NW_005077106.1:0-254 GCF_000277835.1 Geospiza fortis | reverse complement strand
TAATGGGCTGGAAACTACCTGTGATCAAGAAAGCGTCTGGAAAATCCAAAATATGCTGCCTTGGATAACACTGTGTTGTATTTTTGTGTCTCCTCTGTTGGTGTGATTTTTTACAGGAGCTGAAGGAGTGCTCTGGCCATGTGTTTGTAGACTCTGTGCCTGAGTTCTGCTTGCCAGAGGTGAGTTTGTTCAAAGCCTCACTGAAAAATCTGACTCCATTCAATCACATGGGTGAAACCTGTTAAGTAGTTGTT
>NW_005077105.1:0-254 GCF_000277835.1 Geospiza fortis | reverse complement strand
GCATGGGTCAAAATGTCAGCATATTAAGTGGGATGTCATAAAAGTGAAAGTACTTAAAGGCAAAATTGACTCAGTTACATTTGTATTACAAACAGCAAGAAGCATCTGACTCATCAGAAGATGATTCCATCCAGCCTTTTCAGAAGGATAGGCATGACTGTACTCAGTATCCCTCAGGATGGTTTGGGATGCTGTGGGAACACTCAGAGCCCCAAAGATCAAGGGGAGCCCGTTTTTCTGGGCAGCAAGGGACA
>NW_005077104.1:0-254 GCF_000277835.1 Geospiza fortis | reverse complement strand
TGGCAAACTATTGTAGCATGACTGCTCTCTCAGAAATGAAGTTTTGGGTTTTCTAGGAGCCAGTTATCTGTTTCTCTCTTTGCAGCTGCAGTGCTAGTATGTTACTGCCCTTTGCAAGGGCTCTTCTCTATACCCTTCTTCAGACAACTTATCTTCTCCTTGCCTCTTTGGACTTTTTTTTACATGGTTTAGCTGCTCTTAATGGTTTTAAGCTGAGAGAGAGTAGATTTAGATTGGATATTTGGAAGAAATTC
>NW_005077103.1:0-254 GCF_000277835.1 Geospiza fortis | reverse complement strand
TCACTCGCGGTCATTTTGGGTCAGTTTGGGGTCGTTTGGGGTCATTTATGGTCATTTCTGGTCATCCATGGTCAGTTTAGGGTCAGTTATGGTCATTTTGTGGTCACTCGGGGCCACTCGCGGTCACTCTGGGTCACTTGTGGTCACTTCTGGTCATTTGGGGTCACTTCGGGTGACTCGCGGTCACTTGGGGTCACTCCGGGGCCATTTGGGGTTGTTTTGGGTCAGTTTGGGGTCATTTATGGTCATCAGTG
>NW_005077102.1:0-254 GCF_000277835.1 Geospiza fortis | reverse complement strand
CTTAAAAATCCCGGACTTTTCCCAGCCTATAGCGGGCGCCCCGCCCCAAACCAACCAATCACTGCAGGTCTCCCCTCAGGAACACCGGCCTCCCCGTGCCCCGATGCAACCAATCACCGCTCGTCTCCCCTCAGCAACTCCCGCCTCTCATTGCCTCTTTGCAACCAATCACTGCCCGCCTCCCGTCGGCAAAGCCCGCCTACCCCGCCCGTCTCCTGTCAATCATGGCGCCCTCTACGAAACCAACCAATCAC
>NW_005077101.1:0-254 GCF_000277835.1 Geospiza fortis | reverse complement strand
TCCTTAGCACACACCTGTCTTTCAAACAAGACATTAACAAAATCTACAACAACTCAGATTAAACAATACTCAAACTTAGTAGAAGTTAATTTTGACAGAACAAAATGTATTTAATAGGACTCAGCCCTAAAAGGATATCAAATTAATAGAATGTAACTTAACATTACTCCAAATCTAACAATACTGGGGCTTAACTTTACATAATTTTACCAACATTTAACTTGCACTAAATAAAAACATAACAGAACTGAAAA
>NW_005077100.1:0-254 GCF_000277835.1 Geospiza fortis | reverse complement strand
GCCACCTATTTCATGTTAAGGGATTTCTAAACTCTACCAAATTAAGTTAGGAAATTAACCAGAGAGCAATACAACCATATTTTAATTAATTTAAAGGTACCCAAGAACACAGAATGTTTTCTATGAAACTAGGGGATTTTTTTCCCTTATTCAGTGCCTGAGTGGGATTAGCAATTGGAAAAACTCACTGAAACTGTAAATGCATTCTGCCCCAGGACAGAAACAACAGGTAATTATTTAAAAACTAGAAAAAA
>NW_005077099.1:0-254 GCF_000277835.1 Geospiza fortis | reverse complement strand
CTGAATTAGCATGAATCAATGATATGGAGATGGATGTAGGAACAGAAGGTAGAAAAGGGATGGGGGAATGGGAGAAGAAAGCCTCTCCTTTTTGCCTTCTTACCATGACTGTTTAAGAAAGAGCTGGTTTGCCTTTCTACCATGGCTGGTTAAGAAACGAGGCTCCTGCAGGCACTCTTATGTTTTACTTTTACTGCACTTTCAATATGGTTCTCAGATAAACAAAGAAACAAACAAACAAATAAATAAATGTA
>NW_005077098.1:0-254 GCF_000277835.1 Geospiza fortis | reverse complement strand
CCCAAAAACCCAAAATTCACCCCAAAACACAAAATTCCACCCCAATAATGGGCTCAGGGACACCAAAAACCCCAAATTCCACCCCAAAACCACCAAATTCCACCCCAAAAACCCCAAATTCCACCCCAAAAACCCCAAATTCCACCCCAAAATCCACCACAAAAATGAACTCAGAAACCCCAAAAACCCCAAAACCACCTGAAAACCACCGAAATTCCACCCCAAGAACCCCAAAATTCACCCCAAAAACCCCC
>NW_005077097.1:0-254 GCF_000277835.1 Geospiza fortis | reverse complement strand
CCTGGAGATCAGCAACATCGTCTTCACAAGCCTCTTTGCCCTGGAGATGCTGTTGAAAGTCCTTGTTTATGGTCCTTTTGGCTACATTAAGAATCCATACAACATCTTTGATGGGATCATTGTGGTGATTAGGTACAAACCTTGAGCTTTCTTTATGTGTGCTTGTCCTCATTTGGGTGTTTAATTAAACAGAAAGTAATGGAGAGTTGGCATAAATACCTTCCTGTGACACTTTACACTTCTCTCTGTAATTA
>NW_005077096.1:0-254 GCF_000277835.1 Geospiza fortis | reverse complement strand
GGTCCTGCGCCTCGCGCCTTCCATTGAATCATCAATCTGTCAATCAAATTATTGTGACCAATCACGAGGCGTGTTTTGGGCGGATCACGCCCACGAGGAACTCCGCCCCCTTGAAGGCCTGTCAATCAAACAGCGGATGGCCACAGGCTGGGCTTGCGCCCATTGGCTGTCTATGATGTCAATCAGAGCTCTTCACTACTATTGGTTTTCCGCTGCCGTCCGTCACCTCAGAGCTCCGCGCCCATTGGCGGAGC
>NW_005077095.1:0-254 GCF_000277835.1 Geospiza fortis | reverse complement strand
TGGTGTCCTGTGGAGATGCAGGCCTGCACCCAGGTGAGTTCCTCACAGCCCATGCTGAGATCTTCTTTTCTTCTCTTCATACAGGATAATAGCCAGGTGAAGCAGCTCTCCATATTGCTCTTCCAAACATTGCTGAGTCTTCCACTGGAAAAGAAAACAAAGGCCCTGAAGACACAAGTGCGCCACAGCCTGCTCCCTCTTTTCTTCCACTGCCATGATGGCAATCGGCATGTGGCACAGGTGAGGACCTCTGG
>NW_005077094.1:0-254 GCF_000277835.1 Geospiza fortis | reverse complement strand
CCCCTTCTGTGAAGAAATTCCTCCTAACATCCAACTTAAATATTCCCCTGTGCACCTTAAGACTGTGCTATCTTGTTCTTGCTGGTTGCCTGGAAGAAGAGACAAAACCTACCTGCCTACACCTTCCTTTTAGGCAGTTGCAGAGAATAAGGTCTCCCTTGAGCCTCTCTTTCTTCAGGCTAAACCCCAGGTCGCTCAGCCACTTGTCATGGGACTTGTGCTCTAGCCCCTTCACCAGCCTTGTTGCTCTTCTC
>NW_005077093.1:0-254 GCF_000277835.1 Geospiza fortis | reverse complement strand
CCCAGGAATGACCACATGAATCCCAAACCCAATCAAACATTTCCAGAAATGAACATGTTCCATTCAAACATTCCCAGAAATGACCACATTAATCGATTCTAAACCAAATCAAACATTCCCAGGAATGAACAGATTTCTCTCAAATCCATTCAAACATTCTCAGCAATGACACTAATCCCATACTCAATCAAACATTCCCAAGAACAAACAGATTTATCCCAAATCCTTTCAAACATTCCTAGAAATGACCACAT
>NW_005077092.1:0-254 GCF_000277835.1 Geospiza fortis | reverse complement strand
TTTTTTTGTTTTTGCAAGTCATGTAACAAAGAAGCAACAGTGCATGCTCACAGAAAAAGTTCAAGGCAAGGTCACCTTTTATATTGAAGCACTCAGTGAATACAACCACCAAAGACCCCTTTAGCTGACCCTTCAGGACCATGCAAGGCTTTCCAGGAGGAGGATGCATGAAAAATAGTTCTAGGAAAGTGATATTCATGTATTAGATAAGAAATATGTTTTAATGCATGTAGTATATGGTATAGATAATTCAT
>NW_005077091.1:0-254 GCF_000277835.1 Geospiza fortis | reverse complement strand
AAAAGTGGATTTTGGGGGGCAAAATGAAGGAAAAATCCTGAAGGAAAAAGGTGAAATTTGGAGGGAAAAATGTGATTAAAATGTGGAATTTAGGGGAAAAAATAGAGAAAAAAATGGAAATATTCAAAGGTCTAAATGGTGGAATTTAGGGGAAAAAATTGGGGAAAAAAAGGTGAAAAATGGAAAAAAACCGACTGGTGCGTTTTGAGGTCACTGCAGAGAAAAAAGGTGAAAAAAAGGTGAAAAAAAAGGTG
>NW_005077090.1:0-254 GCF_000277835.1 Geospiza fortis | reverse complement strand
TTTCTTCAAGATCCTTAGTAGGTCTTGATGCTTAATTAATTGTTTTACCAATGCAAGGTCTATTCCAATAGGAGTAGGTGATAGCCTGTGATACATCGTGTAATTGCCTTTAATCAACTGGTGGGATGTCACTGGGGCTAAGTACGAAAGACTACACTTGATAATCTTAACAAATTATAAATACAAAGATTGAAATGATTTCTGCTAAACAAAATAACATTGTTGTAAATTTTTACAGCAGCACAAGCAGTTCT
>NW_005077089.1:0-254 GCF_000277835.1 Geospiza fortis | reverse complement strand
ACTCTATCAGTTCTCCCTCCAAACACATCATAGTCTCTGTCATCTTCCACCAGCCTCATGCACCCCATGACAGATCCTGGACAGTGCTACACAAGCACTACAGTTACTCACTAGCATTTTACCCTACAAAATTAATTTATAGTCATTTCCCACTTGAAAATGTACAGAAAAAGGATATTAACTTCATTTTACACATCTAATCATTTTATATCATAAAACACATGCCAGCACTATGACAAAACTCCTCTGCAATT
>NW_005077088.1:0-254 GCF_000277835.1 Geospiza fortis | reverse complement strand
TGTTTATATGGAAGGGAAATGTTTCACTCTCCATTGCACAGCTGAGTCACAGTAGTTTTGTATGACAATGTGTGTTAACTAACTTCTGTAACTGTCAGCAGGAGCTACTGATTCAGGAGGAAATGGCAAATTTATGAAGGTTTGCCCAGAAAAGTAACATCCAAATCTGTCTTTTCTAACCACTTTGGATCATCTTCAAAAAGATGGACAGAAGTATTGGTCAGTTGGGATCCAAGTCTTACCTTCATCATTAT
>NW_005077087.1:0-254 GCF_000277835.1 Geospiza fortis | reverse complement strand
ATCCTTGTGGGTCCCCTCCAGCTCAGGCTGTTCTGTGATTCTATGATAAATACTACAGCAGAAAGTTCTAATTAGGCAAAGCCTTAGACAGAATGCAGCTTTCCTTTGAGAATTCTGCCCTTCAAAAAGGGTTGGGATTTAATCCATTCTGCTAACTGGATAATGTTTTAGGGACATGAGCAGTAGAAGTGGTGAGATATAGGATTTACATATTCTTCAACAGATGGGGAAAACCAAGTGAGCACAACAGACCC
>NW_005077086.1:0-254 GCF_000277835.1 Geospiza fortis | reverse complement strand
ATTGTCACTGATTTCTTTTTAGACCATTTAAGGATTGACCATTTTGATAGTTGATTTGTAAGGCAGAGACATACTTTTGCTCAAGGAGGCTGGAGATTCACTCCTTTATTTCAGTGATCTGTGCAGGTCATGCCCTGTTAATGCAGGAGGACCAAGGACACCGATTTTGCAGATTATTAACTCTTTGTATATATGGCAAGGATGGATAGCTGGGAGCCAATCGACAGTGGAATAGCTGACAGCATGGTAGGAGT
>NW_005077085.1:0-254 GCF_000277835.1 Geospiza fortis | reverse complement strand
ACAAACAAAATGGAGAAGAAATGTTATAAACTACTAGTTACATTAGTCCAATTTCAGCTCTGCTTTCACCAGCTCTGCACAGTAGAAGATGGGAAATGCATTTGCAATGAAAACTAGTAAACTTTTCATCCTGAAATTATTTTAAAATTTCTCAAGGACAAAATCAATGATCTACAGCTAGGTCTGTGTTAGCTAAAAAAGTCTACAGACCTTGTGCTCAAAGACAAGCAAGCTGCATCCACATCTTTGATAGA
>NW_005077084.1:0-254 GCF_000277835.1 Geospiza fortis | reverse complement strand
AGCAGTGTGCACAGTGCTCAGTGCGGTAAGCTTCTGGTGCACAGTCAGCACAATAACTTGCCAACCGAGGCTTGGGAAGGGATGCTGACACTAGTAGCGGTGACTGAAAAATTCTGGGAGTGGGGGTGTCCAGGGTACCTAGTGGCATGAGGTTTCCCCGAGCAGAGCTGCGGTGGTTTCCCCAACCCACCAGCACAAAGGAAGCCAGAGGGCAGAGAAACGTGCAGTGATGCAGCAGGCTTCCAGCATGTGCT
>NW_005077083.1:0-254 GCF_000277835.1 Geospiza fortis | reverse complement strand
ATTCTGCCCAAAATCCCCCCCAAATTCCGCCCCAAATTCCGCCCCAATTGCCCACAAAATCCCCTCAATTTTCCCCAAATTCCTGCCCCGAATCCCCCCGAAATCCACCCAATTCCCTGCCCCAAATCCCGCCCCAAATTCCCTGAAATCCCCCCAAATTCCCCAAAAACTCCCTCAAATTCTCTCAAATCACAATTCCTCCCAAATCCCCCCAAATTCCTCCCCAAATTCAGCCCAAATTCCCACCCCAATTC
>NW_005077082.1:0-254 GCF_000277835.1 Geospiza fortis | reverse complement strand
TGGGGAGACAGGAGAAGGGAAATGTGGGAAGGTTTGAAGAGAAAGGAGCAGAGAAATGTGGGAAGGTTTGCAGAGACAGGAGCAGGAAAATCTGGAAAGCTTTGGAGAGAAAGGAGCAGGGAAATCTGGAAATATGGAAGGGTTTGGAGAGAAAGGAGCAGAGAAATGTGGGAAGCTTTGGGGAGACAGGAGCAGGAAAATCTGCAAAGGTTTGGAGAGAAAGGAGCAGAGACAGGAGCAGGGAAATCTGGAAA
>NW_005077081.1:0-254 GCF_000277835.1 Geospiza fortis | reverse complement strand
TAACGGGGATAATGGGATCAGGAATCCCAGGGTAATGGGATCAGGAATTCCGGGATAACAGGGATCAGGAATTCCAGGATAATGGGGATAACGGGATTGGGAATTCTGGGATAATGGGGATAATGGGATCAGGAATTCCAGGATAACGAGGATAACAGGATCAGTAATTCTGGGGTAAAGGGGATAATGGAATCAGGAGTTCCGGGATAACGGGGATCAGGAATTCTGGGATAACAGGGATAATGGGATCAGGA
>NW_005077080.1:0-254 GCF_000277835.1 Geospiza fortis | reverse complement strand
GTGTTTGTCATTCCCATTATCCCACTGTCAGTGTCAGGGCATCCACTATTCCCGGAGCTGTTTTCCAAATGTTTATTATTCCCATTATGCCAGTGTCAGGGTGTTTGTTATTCCCAGGGCTTTTACCCTGGTGTTTGCTATTCCTGGAGTTGTTGTTCCCACTCTCAGGGTGTTCATTATTCCCGGAGTTTCAGACTGTTATCCCAGAGCTGTTATCCTGCTGTTTGTTATTCCCATTATCCCGGTGTCAGGGT
>NW_005077079.1:0-254 GCF_000277835.1 Geospiza fortis | reverse complement strand
TGTCACAAAGGGATTTTTGACTGCCCCACACTGTCACAAAGAGGACTCTGGCTGCCCCATGATGTCACACAGGGGACTCTGCCAGGCTATAAAAGGGACCCCACAGGAGCAGACAGTGCTGGGCACCACAGTCTGGCAGTGTCCTGGGAGAGAGCAGCCTCAGCCTCTGCCACCCCAGCAGGGTTGGATTCCCCTCACTGGGATCCTGCAGGTCTCTGGGGAACCTCTCCACCAGCCTGTGCTGGTGACCTGGA
>NW_005077078.1:0-254 GCF_000277835.1 Geospiza fortis | reverse complement strand
GTTTGGGGGGGTTTGGAGCCATTTTGGGGCAGTTTTGGGTCCGTTTCTGACCCATTTTGGGGTTCCCCTGTCAGGACCCCCGCACCAGGGATGCTCTCAGTTTTGGGGTCCCTGGGGGTGGTTTGGGGTGTATTTCTGACCCATTTTGGGGGGTTTTGGACCCAATTTGGGGCTCTGTGACACAGGACCCCTGCACTGGCTTTTGGGGTCCCCGGGGGTATTTTTCGCCCGTTTTTCACCCGTTTTTCACCCGT
>NW_005077077.1:0-254 GCF_000277835.1 Geospiza fortis | reverse complement strand
TAATTAGGGTTAATTGGGGTTAATTACACATCTGGGAAACTCTGGGAGGTGAAAATTGGGTGAAAATTGGGAAATTTGGGGTTTTGGGGGTGAAAATTGGGGATTTTGGGTCAGATCTAAAGGCTCAAAATCTCCAGGTTCATTTATATTTTAATTATTTGTCGGTTAATTATCTATAAATTAATTATCCCTGGGTTAATTAATGACTCACTCAGGTGCGGATCAGAACCCATAAAATCAAATTTGTGGGGAAT
>NW_005077076.1:0-254 GCF_000277835.1 Geospiza fortis | reverse complement strand
TGGGTCACAACAACCACATGCAGTGCTAGAGGGCTGGGGAAGAGTGGATGTAAAACAACGCAGCAGAAAAGGACTGGAGAATGCTCATCAACAGTAGTTGAACATGAGCCAGCTATGCCCAGGCAGCCAGAAAAGCCAATGGAATCCTTGCTTGTACCCACAATAGTATGGTCAGCAGGACTGGGTAGTGATTTTCCCCCTGTGCTTGGCACTGGTAAGGCCACATTTCAAATCCTGTGTTCAGTTTTGGGCCT
>NW_005077075.1:0-254 GCF_000277835.1 Geospiza fortis | reverse complement strand
AGTACGGAGCCCCACATAGGAGTACACAGCCCCACAAGGGAGTGCGTAGCCCCACACAGAACTGCCCGGCCCCATATGGGAGTGCCCAGCCCCATTGGGCAGTGCTCAGCCCCATAGAGGAGTACACAGCCCTACAAGGGAGTGCCCAGCCCCACTGGGGTGTACACGGCCCCACACTGAACTGCCCAGCCCCATATGGGAGTGCCCAGCCCCACTGGGCAGTGCCCAGCCCCACACAGAGCTGCCCTGCCCCA
>NW_005077074.1:0-254 GCF_000277835.1 Geospiza fortis | reverse complement strand
CAGAGAGCGGCTCTCCTGCCACTGGGCACCGCAGGGCTCTGCGCCCCTCAGACACCCTCAGCCAGGGCGCGGCTCCCTGATGTCACAAGGCTCTCTGGCCACCACCACGTCCCACATCACAAAGGGCCCCGACACCGTGTGCCCGTGTCACAAAGGGAACCCCCGGCAGCCCAACATCAGTGGAGCAGCCAGGAAGTGGCTGGGAGCAGCCCCGCACTTGTGGCCTTTGGCCCTGCTGTGCCCAGAGCCCTGAG
>NW_005077073.1:0-254 GCF_000277835.1 Geospiza fortis | reverse complement strand
CGGCTCATTAATTCACAACAGTTCTTGTTTTCTCTGCCTTTTTCATGCTGATGCGATACATTTGTGAAGGCCAGGGTTGTACTGCAAGTGATTAATGCTGCAGTAAAGTCTAATAAATGGAGATTCCAACAAAAAAGTGTGAAAAATGTAATCTCTAAAGTTCTGAAAGCTCACATATGACAAAACCCATAAATCACCCCAGAAGCAGTCATTATGGTGAGTTACTAACTAGATTATACAGCTGCATTTGTCAT
>NW_005077072.1:0-254 GCF_000277835.1 Geospiza fortis | reverse complement strand
GTCATTCTGTGAGTCTGTGATTCCATTAATCTGTGATAATGTGAATCTGAAATTCCACGATTCTCTAACTCTGTGAGTCCATGATTCTCTCATTCTGAGTCTGTGATTCCATGGTTCTGTGAATCTGTAATTCCATTATTCTTTCATTCTGTGAGACTGTAATTCCATGATTCTATGAGTGTGATTCCATGATTGTGTGAATCTGTAATTCTCTGATTCTGTAATTCTGTGAGACTGTGATTCCATGATTCTGT
>NW_005077071.1:0-255 GCF_000277835.1 Geospiza fortis | reverse complement strand
AAAAGTATCTCCCAGGCTCTGGCAGGGAGAGAAGTGGCACTGGAGAGTGGAGCCTGTCCAGTGGGGTGTGTGTGAGCAGTTTGGGGTGCAAAGGAGACAGGTAGAGTGTGGCATTTCCTTCTTCTCTAGGTTCAAGAGCTGATCAGCAGCGGGGGCAGGCCGAAGCTGCAGAAGCCCAGGCAACAGTCGGCGTGGTTGCGAGACTTTCTGCACTGCTGCCTGGAGAGGGACGAGGACAGGCGCTGGTCTGCCCAG
>NW_005077070.1:0-255 GCF_000277835.1 Geospiza fortis | reverse complement strand
TTCATGGATGTTAGGTCCAGTGATCAATGCAAGTCCACTCAATGGGCTCAGGGGGACACGGTTCATCCCAGCTGGTGTGTCTGAGGGAGAATTACCACTGATGCTGGGGTATTTCCCTTTAGGTCAGAGACAAGGCTGTGGCATCCGATGCTGCAGCAGCCATGCCGCTCCCCAGCCTGAAGACCCTTTCAGAGGAAGCAATGAGAGACAGGCCAGAGGCTAGATCATTCCAGGTTAGAGTCTAAAACCAATCCT
>NW_005077069.1:0-255 GCF_000277835.1 Geospiza fortis | reverse complement strand
GTTGGAGGAGAGGAGCAATTCAAATCTCCTGAGGACACTGTCACACTCACCTTTCCCCCAAAACTGATTGGTCCCTTTCCCTTCACGTCAGTAACATCTCACGTATACTGAAAAGAAAATGCCAGGGTTTAGCAATGCTGCAAGTGTTGGAGGGAGACACTTGAAAGACGGAGCTCCACATGAGGTTTCCCTCCAGAGACTTGCTCTAGAGAACCCATTTCCTTTGAGGACAGGAGCTTTGCAGCATCTTTAGGG
>NW_005077068.1:0-255 GCF_000277835.1 Geospiza fortis | reverse complement strand
CCAAAACATCCCAAATTCACCCCAAAATCATCCCCAAAATCCAGCCCAAAATCACCCCAGAAAAAAACCCAAATCCAGCCCAAAATCCTGCCCCAAATCTCCCCCAAGATCATCCAAAAATCCAGCCCGAATCCCTCCACAGAGCCCTCAGATCCTGCGGGGGTTCCCAAAATTCCCGGGCGACTCCCCAAAATCCCCGCGGGAACGCCTCAAACTCCCCTCGGGGCTCCCCAAATCCCTGGGGGTGTCCCCAAA
>NW_005077067.1:0-255 GCF_000277835.1 Geospiza fortis | reverse complement strand
AAATGGGTGAAAATGTCCCAAAAAGGGAACAAAATGCTCCAAAATTGGACCAGAAAACCCAAAAGGGACGAAATGATCCCAAAAAGGGATCAGAAAACCCAAAAAAGGGATGAACTTGTCCCAAAAAGAGCTGGAATTGCCCCAAAAATGGGATCAGAAAACCCCAAAAGGGACAGAATTGCCCCAAAACAGGACGGGATTTTGGGGGATTTTTGAAATTTATTTTTCGGGGAATTTGGGGGAAATTTGGGGAAT
>NW_005077066.1:0-255 GCF_000277835.1 Geospiza fortis | reverse complement strand
GGGCTTCCAGGAGGAATATTCTTATTCCTTTTTCCTTGGTGACCCTCCTCATCTACTGTGGCTCTCACCAATGGTGACTTTCAGTTCCTATAAGCTTTTAGGCTGGTAAATAAAACTGCTTACTGTCAACGGCCCTTTTAAAAGTTCTGTCTTACTATTTTTTAACTTAAGAGACAGAAGTTCGCCTTTTAATCTCTCTGTTTATGCAACAAGTCTCCTTGCCCTCAAGACTTTGGTGCCCCTGGGCACTCTTAT
>NW_005077065.1:0-255 GCF_000277835.1 Geospiza fortis | reverse complement strand
GCAACTTCTTCCAATGCCTCACCCGTCTGTCAGAGAAATATTCCTTCTGATATTGAATCCGAACCTCCCCTGATGCCATCAAAGGCCATTTCCTCTCATCTTGAAAGGATTCCGTGCTGCTCCTTTGGGATTGTATCCCTGAAGAATGGGCACAGATGGGAGCTGTTGCTCCATGGATGGGACTGCCGGACTTTGACTCATACCATTCTTCCAAAGCAAATTAAAGTTGAGTTTAAGAAATAGTAGTAGTAAAAA
>NW_005077064.1:0-255 GCF_000277835.1 Geospiza fortis | reverse complement strand
CTCCCATGTCCCTCCCGTGTCCTCCCAGCATTCCAGGGATGGCTCTGTCCTACCCCCCCTCCCGTGTCACTCCTGTGTCCCTCTCATGTCCCTTCCATGTCCCCCTTGAACTACAGGGATGGCTTTGTCCTGAACCTGCCTCATGTCCCTCCCGTGTTCCTCCCGTGTCACTCCCTTGTCCCTTCTGTGTCACTCCCAGAGGTGGCTTTGTCCTGAGCACCAGATCTGTGTCCCTCCCATGTCCCTCCCGTGTCC
>NW_005077063.1:0-255 GCF_000277835.1 Geospiza fortis | reverse complement strand
ATTTGGGGATTTTGGGAGAATTTTGGGAGAAGTTTGGGGAATTTTGACGAATTTTTGGTAGTTTTAGGGGAATTTTGGGAGATTTCTGGGAATTTCTGGGGAATTCTGGGGAAATTTTGGGAATTTTTTTTGGAATATTTTGGAATCTTTGGGAAATTTTGGGGGGATTTGAGGGATTTTTGGAAAATTTCGGGAATTTGGAGGGATTAAAAAGTTTTTTGAGCAACTTTGGGGGAATTTGGGGGGAATTTTGGA
>NW_005077062.1:0-255 GCF_000277835.1 Geospiza fortis | reverse complement strand
AAAAAAAGGGATTCAACCCCCAAACTCCAGGATTTAACCCCAAAAAATGGGATTTAAACCCCAAAAATTTGGGGTTTAACTCCAAAAATCCAGGATTTTAGTTAAAAATCCCCAAAAATAACTCAAAAAACCAGGGATTTAACCGTAAAAATCCCAGGATTTAACCCGAAAAATCCAGGATATAACCCCCCAAAAATCCCAGGATTTAACCCCAAAACTTGGGGATTTAACTCCAAAAATCCCAGATTTTACCCA
>NW_005077061.1:0-255 GCF_000277835.1 Geospiza fortis | reverse complement strand
ACAGATCCAGCAAACCCAGTGTCACCTGCACCAACTGGAATGCGGCTGCCTTCACCTCTAACAGCTGGTTGCGGTGCAGGTAAAGCCAGCAATGCTGTGGGAGGCCCTGTAATGCCATGGCTGCCAAGTGATGCAGGTTGTTCCTGCCCAGGTCAAGCCCCTTGAAGGCTCCATGGAAGAGCACAGCCACACAGTTGTTGCACAGGTTGAGGTCTTCCAGCTGGTGCAGTGTTGTATTGCACTGAGTAGTTTATT
>NW_005077060.1:0-255 GCF_000277835.1 Geospiza fortis | reverse complement strand
GGGGCCCAAAACTGAACACAGGATTCACGTTGCAGCCTCTCTAGTGCTGAATCCAGAAGAATGATCACTGCCCTAGTCCTGCTGGACACACTAGTTCTTATACAAGCCAGGAGGCCATTGATCTTCTTGGCCACCTGGGCACACTGCTGGGTCATGTTCAGCTGGCTGTCGATCAGCATCCTCAGGTCCTTTTCCGCTGTGCCACTCTGCCTCCAGCTTGTAGCATCCCCTGGGGTTGTTGTGACCAAAGTGCAG
>NW_005077059.1:0-255 GCF_000277835.1 Geospiza fortis | reverse complement strand
CAAATTCGGGAGGTTTGGCCTCAAAACAGCGCTGGGCCAGAGGGAGGGACCCCAACCCCAGATCCAACCCGGCCCCCGAGCTGCTCCCACCAGGTGCAGGCTCCTCCAGGCGCCGGATTTTCGGCTTTCCAGGAATTTTTCTCTCTCCTCCTTCAGCGCCTGGAGGCAGCTCTGGATCTGCTCCTGCAGGGAAGCAAAAAGTGAACTCCGAGGGGCTGAAAAAATTCTGTTTTCCCACCAAAATTTCCTCTATCC
>NW_005077058.1:0-255 GCF_000277835.1 Geospiza fortis | reverse complement strand
CTTTTTGCTTGTTTTTTCCTAAGCAAGTGCATAACATTCTATGCAGTATTTTGGGAAGCAGGAATTTTTCACATTCAAGTCTAAACTGGAGAGCTTGCGGAAAAAAATCTCTGTGCTTAGCAGGAGAAGGTGAAAATAATGGCTTGAAAGGTGTCAAGACTTAGAAACAGACACCATTTTCCTTACTAACCCTCTAAATGGAATGACACATTACCTTCTTTCAGTTCCTTCGTGATTTTTTCATCCAGTTCCTGT
>NW_005077057.1:0-255 GCF_000277835.1 Geospiza fortis | reverse complement strand
GGCGAGAGAGAAGGGCGGAAAAGACGATCCGAGAGGCGCTGGCCGGCCGAGGCGAGGCAGAGAGAAGAGGGCGAGAGAAAGAGAGAAGCCCCGCGAGGGTGTCCCGGCCCGGCTTCTGCCAGCCGATCCGCAAGGGTGGGGGCGGCCCCTCCCCGGGCAGCGGTGGCGGGCGAGGCGGCGGCGCCTCGTCCCTTCTTCCGCCCGGCCTTAAGCCGGGGGCCCGCTCGGCGGGCGCGGTTTTGGGCCGTCGGTCCG
>NW_005077056.1:0-255 GCF_000277835.1 Geospiza fortis | reverse complement strand
TCAAGGTGCCTCTGGATGACATCCCTTGCCTCCAGCATGTCAGCCACATCACACAGCCTCGCATTGTTAGCAGACTTGCTGAGGGGTCACTCAATCTCACTGTCCAAATCACTGACAAAATGTGAAAAAAGGTCAGCTCCCATACTGACTCCTAAGGAATGCCAATTTTCACTGCTTTCCACGGAGCTGTTGACTGCAATTCTTGAAATGCAACCATTCAGCCATTTCTTTATCCACTGGGTGGTCCATCCATCA
>NW_005077055.1:0-255 GCF_000277835.1 Geospiza fortis | reverse complement strand
GCCCCCACTCTGGGGACCTCCCTTTGAACAGAGAATCCCCATCCATATCCATTGTCACCCGTCCATATCCATTGTCACTCACCCAGGCGGTGCCAGCGGTGCCAGCCCCCAGTGACACCCATGAGAAGGACCAGGAACAGGAGGGACCCAGTGACCCCTGAGGCCACTGCTGGGGACAGAGAAGGACACACTGGGGTGTAAGAGACGGGTCCGAAGTTTCCCTCATTTTTTGCCTCACGACCATCTCAAGGACAG
>NW_005077054.1:0-255 GCF_000277835.1 Geospiza fortis | reverse complement strand
CACCTGGGTCACTGCCTTGGTGGCACCAAAGCCACCAGAGATGTCCAAAAGCCACCAGAGATGTCCCCAATGCCATCCCAAAGCCACCCGAGATGTCCCCAAAGCCACCAGAGATGTCCCCAAGTCTCCATTCTGGGAATTTCTTTGGATTTTTTGGAGTTTTTGGGTGATTTTTGGATTTTTGGGGGATTTTTAAAAAATTTTTAATTTTTATGGGATTTTCTAAATGAATTTTTGGGGGATTTTTGGGGATTT
>NW_005077053.1:0-255 GCF_000277835.1 Geospiza fortis | reverse complement strand
TCACAGAATGATTTGTGTTGGAAGGGAATTAAAGATCCTGTAGTTCAAACCTTCTGCCATAGGCAGGGACAACACCTCTAAGCTCAGCCAGTCTGCCCTGATGAGCAGAAATTCAAGTGAAGGTGCCAAGGAGGAACTCAACTGAAATATAAAGTGTACAGGAGGTGGAAGCAGGGAGAGGAGACCAGAGGAGAATACACAGATACTGTCTGCGTGTGTGGGATGGGACTGAGGAATTCATCCTTGTGGATGTTT
>NW_005077052.1:0-255 GCF_000277835.1 Geospiza fortis | reverse complement strand
ACATACCCTCCAGTGTGACCACGGGCAGATTGTACAGTGCATCTGATACCAACATACCCTCTGGTGCGATGCCACGCAGAACAGGTTTTGGGTCATCAATGCAACCAGCCATCAACCTGATACCAACCAGAACCAATATTGGGCCATCCATGGATGCATCCTCCCACACGAGACGAAACAGAGCTTTTACTGTGCCTTCAAGCAACATGCCCTCCTGTCTGACAGGAAACAGAGCTGGTATTGGGTCTTCATCCT
>NW_005077051.1:0-255 GCF_000277835.1 Geospiza fortis | reverse complement strand
AACTTCACCGACACCTCGTAGTCACCTCGGAGGGGTTTGGGATTAGGGGAGGGGGTCTGATCCCAAAAAACCCCAAAATCCCACCCTAAAAAACCAAAAAAAAAAACCCCAAATCCCACCCCATAACGCCCAAAACTCAGCTTTGTCCCCACTCTTGGGGACAAATTTGGGGTCAGACGTCACCAACACCTCAGGATGGGGTCAGGGATTAAGGGAGGGGGCCGCGACCCCCAAAATCCCAAAAACCCCAAATCC
>NW_005077050.1:0-255 GCF_000277835.1 Geospiza fortis | reverse complement strand
CATCATAACGTCACCCTAGGACAGCTGGAAAGCTAGACCTGGCCTTACAGGGTGTTACACTAGAAAATGAAGGATTAAGGGAATTGGGGCATTCTTCTCTGGCTGAACCCTTGATTACACTGAGGCTGGGGAAAGAAGTGGAATTTTTGGTAGACACACGGGTAATTTATTTTGTATTGAATATATGTAAAGGAAAACTTAGTAAGGATATGATAAATGTAATTGATCCTACAGGGAAAAGCAAAACTTGGTCCT
>NW_005077049.1:0-255 GCF_000277835.1 Geospiza fortis | reverse complement strand
ATAGGGACATCAAGCCTTGCAGCCAGACAGGCCATGGAGGAGAAGTGGCTGGGTCTCCCAGCAGGTGTCAGGGGGGGCACTGGTCAGACTGGGGAGCTGACAGCCTGGACCTGCTGGCACACATCAGTGTCACACGGACAAGCACCAGGTCACTTTTGCAAGGACTGAGTGTCAGAGGGCTTTGTCCTCATGGACAGCAGAGCGACACAGCACAGAGCAATCACTGCTGAGTTCCTGCCTGAATTCCTGAATCCC
>NW_005077048.1:0-255 GCF_000277835.1 Geospiza fortis | reverse complement strand
AGGATTTTATCCCAAATTTTTGGGATGGTTTTCTCCCAAATTTCTGGGGTTTTTCCCCAAATTCCTGCCCCTGCTGCCGCTCCCAGGCCTGCACCCCAAAATGCGTCAGGGACCCCAAAACACAGCAGGGAACTGCCCCCAAATCCACCCCAAAAATCCACAAAAAATTCCAGGGTTTTAGCCCAAAATTCTGGGGTTTTACGCCAATTTTTTGACATTTTACGTGAAATTTTTTGGATTTTTTACCCCAAATTT
>NW_005077047.1:0-255 GCF_000277835.1 Geospiza fortis | reverse complement strand
CATTTTAACCTAGTTTCACTTGCTTTGTTCATCTTTAATATCAGCACATGAAGTACTGCTGAAAATAATACCTTTTTACCAGCAGTAACTAAATGGTGTATCTTTGGATCAGAACCTGGAGATGCTGTTTGAAGTGGAAGGAGCTAGGATTTGATTCCAAATATGAAGTGGTGAGTAACTTACAGGAAAGCTGATGTACTGGAAGATAGCCCATAAGGAGGAAGAAGAGGCTGCATAGGAGTGGAACAGACTTAA
>NW_005077046.1:0-255 GCF_000277835.1 Geospiza fortis | reverse complement strand
TGCTACAACCAAACATCTGATGTGTGTTTTCAGTTAAAAAACCCACCTCAGAGTCTACCTAGTCCTTCCCATTAATTTGATTCTTGAGCTTCTCTTTTGCATCTCCCTCGTTCCCCACATCTTCATTCTCATTGGTTACAGCAGGGCTCAAGCTCATTTTATTTCTGGTGAATCTGATTAGGTAAGAACCTGGGATTGTGATGTGAGTGAATTAGCAGAAGGAAGTAATGCTTCCTGCAGGAAAGATGGCAATTT
>NW_005077045.1:0-255 GCF_000277835.1 Geospiza fortis | reverse complement strand
AAGGGATCAACTGTGTTCTGACACCCCTGTGGTGAAAACATTCAGCCAAGTTGCTTTTTCACATGTTTCAAGGCTGTGCTTTGTCTCTGCATTTGCAGACTGTTACATTTCTTATTACTTTGTCTTGGATAATCCACATATTAATCCAGAGTAATGCCCATTGAACTTACTGGGACACGGTGTAGTAGGGTAACCATCAACGTTTTCCCCAGAAATTAATGGCAGGAATGGTTATGGAATTTGCTGTGAGGTAAT
>NW_005077044.1:0-255 GCF_000277835.1 Geospiza fortis | reverse complement strand
TAATTCTTGGGATTTGGGGGATTTTTTTTGGGGGGACAATTTAGGGGATTTTGGGGCTAATTTTGTGGCTTTTGGGGAGGTTTTTAGAGTTTTTTTGAGGGAGAATTTTGGGAATTTTTGGGGCTATTTGGAAGGTATTTTCGGCGCGGTTTAGGGAGAATTTGGGATTTTTTGGAAGAGAACCTCGGGCTGTTTGGGGGATATTTTCAGGTGGTTTTGGGGGGGATTTTTTGTGCCTTTTTAAGGGATATTTCG
>NW_005077043.1:0-255 GCF_000277835.1 Geospiza fortis | reverse complement strand
GGCATGAAAGAAAAATCTGCTTTGGAAACAACAAAGTGAGCAAATCTTCTCTTGTTATTCTTGTTTCCTGGCTGTTGCTGAGCAAATACCAAAAATCTGCATCTGAAATGGTTCTTGATGGAGTAGGTTGCCCAGAGACCTTGAGGAGTCTCCTTCCCTGAAGATATTAAAAATCTGCCCAGACACAATTCAGATTAATGTGCTCCCACAGACTCTGCTTGAGCAGGGGGTTGGACTAGATGACCTCCAGTGGTC
>NW_005077042.1:0-255 GCF_000277835.1 Geospiza fortis | reverse complement strand
TTTGCCACTGCTGTTTCCTAGACACCACAATGAAACAACCTGATTGATTTAAACTGGGTTAACATCTATTCTGAAGATCAGCAATGTGAAACCAAGGCAAGGAACACTGAAAAATCTTTGTAAATCCCTGTTTGTGGTACTAAGCTGATTTTTGTCTGTATCACAGTTTTACATTCAAAAGTCCAATTTCATACTATCTGAAGGGAAAAATTATAACAAATAAAATGTGATTAACCATTGTAAAGAAGACCAATA
>NW_005077041.1:0-255 GCF_000277835.1 Geospiza fortis | reverse complement strand
GCACTGTTACCAGCTGAGGAGGTGCCATAAACCTTCCTTACCCAAAGGAAACGCTCAGAGTCATTAATTTGAAGCCACCCCAAGGCTAAGTGGGATTAAATCCCTTTGTGTGCCAGGAAGGACACAAGGATGGGTGTCTCTCCATACTTACATCTTCCAGGGGTGTAATGGAAGCACTTTCCCCTCCATAGTAAGAGTTCCGATCCATGTGAAGGACTTTCTTTCCATTCACTGACATAATCCCGGAGAGGATGC
>NW_005077040.1:0-255 GCF_000277835.1 Geospiza fortis | reverse complement strand
GCACACACAGCTACACATCTGGCACACACAAGCATCTGTACACACACAGCTGCACACACAAACACATCTGCATGCTCACATGCACCTATGAATCTACGAACACTGATCAGCAGCACATGATAAACATGCAGGACAGAAGGCCAGACGTGGTACTGCTGACACACATCACTGCATGTGTGTGCACACAGCTCACATGAGAACACACCAACATGTGTGTGCACACACTGAGACATCAGGACATGTATGTGTGCACAG
>NW_005077039.1:0-255 GCF_000277835.1 Geospiza fortis | reverse complement strand
CCCCCTATTTGCCATGCTAATTAGTCTGCAGGTGCAGTTTTTCCCTCTGTCTGACTCTGGGATCTGTTTGGAGTAGGTGGTCACTGAGTTGGTGGTCCACTGCTGGAATTACCTCTCCCCCAGTTACTGCTCAGTTCTGACCTTACTGCTGGTGGCTCTCATCCAGACAGGCCATTCATCTTGGGATTGCCTTTCCTTTTCCCTAAAACAATCACTAGCCAAGCATATAATGTTCACAATGCAATTGCTTAATCA
>NW_005077038.1:0-255 GCF_000277835.1 Geospiza fortis | reverse complement strand
CTGCAGGAGATGACCCTTGCACAGCCACATGATGTGGTGGTCACCCTCCTGCGGTGTGCCCCATCATGTGACAGGTATGAGGCCCACTGGCATGGAGCGATCAGGATTCATCAGTTTGAGAGCTCATCAACCTGTAGACACTGCCCCACATGTGGCAGCAGAAAGAGGAAGATTTTCAGGCCTCTCTGATGCCATTGTTTTCCCAGTCATGGCATGTCAGCCCGAGACTCTGCTGCCGTGCTCCTTCCCTGTCCT
>NW_005077037.1:0-255 GCF_000277835.1 Geospiza fortis | reverse complement strand
GGAACTTTTGAAATAAGATGACAACAAGAGAAGGTTTATTTCAGTGTCTCACCCAGGCCAGGTGAGAGCCACAGACTCAGAAGAGGAAGCAATTCAAAGAGCAAAGCCACAGCACTGACTTAGATCAGTTTAACTCTCACATTACTGTGTGCTACTGGGTGGTGGCACTTCTTCCTCCTGCCTCTGCTCTGTCCTAAGCACTATCATCTTCTTCCTGGTGACCTTTCTAATGCTGCTTTGAAGCCCTTGTGAGTG
>NW_005077036.1:0-255 GCF_000277835.1 Geospiza fortis | reverse complement strand
AGGCAACCACAAGGTACAGATATGAAATGGAGAGAACTCCCAGAGTGGTTACAACCCATTATCCCAATGGGCATGGCATGGACAGGATGCTAAAAGTGATTACAATCCATTATCCCAATGGGCATATCATGGACAGGATTTCAATTGACTACAATTCATTATCTCAATGGGCATGGCATGGACACAATTCCCAGGGTGGTTACAATCTATTATCTCAATAGACATGGCATGGACAGGATTCCCAGCATGGTACAA
>NW_005077035.1:0-255 GCF_000277835.1 Geospiza fortis | reverse complement strand
TTTCAGTTTAAAACCATTGCCCCTTTTCCTGTCACTATCTGCTTGTATAAAGAGCCCTTCTCTCTCCTTTTAATAAGCCCCTTAAGATACTGGAAAGCTGCAATGAGGTCTCTCCGAAGCCTTCTCCTCTCCATGCTGGACAATCCCATGCCTTTCTTCATAGGAGAGAGGTGCACCAATCCTCTGATCATCTTTGTGGCCACCTCTGGACCCACTCTAACAGGTCCGCATCTTTCTTGTGCTGAGGACCTGGAT
>NW_005077034.1:0-255 GCF_000277835.1 Geospiza fortis | reverse complement strand
CCCAACTTTCCCATCCCAATTTCCCATGCCCATCCCGCGCTCCCCGAGCCCCCGGAGCCGCCGGGACCTTCACAGGTGAGCTTGGTGCAGGCCAGCCCCAGGCGCAGCACGGAGCGGTTCCCGATCAAGCCGTTCTTCAGGTTCCGCACGCCCTCGTTGCCCACCGCGTTGTGGCCCAGGTTCAGCGTCTCCAGGCTCTGCGTGTGCGGCTGGAAAAACGGGAAAATCCGCGGGAAATCCATGGGGAACCCATGG
>NW_005077033.1:0-255 GCF_000277835.1 Geospiza fortis | reverse complement strand
CTCTGTCATATTTGCTGTAACTATCTTTTACAAAGCAACTCAACTAACTTTTCAAGGCAGATGAAACTATAATAAAGGCACCCAGTGATTTCTAGTGCTGTATTTAACAGCTGGCTTTTACAGCTTGAGGCTTCCTACAGCAGCTCCACTCCTGTACTAGTTACTAACATTTCCCCCTAAATTAAAACAAATAGGTAATTATGTGGTTGAGAAATGCTATTATGTACTCCTGAGGTACAGAGAATGTTGATATCT
>NW_005077032.1:0-255 GCF_000277835.1 Geospiza fortis | reverse complement strand
CTGCACTGGTGGGTTGGGGGAGCCCCCGCCGCTCTGCACCCTGGCACGAGTGTGAGCAACTACTGATGTGAACCCACAAAGTTCTTGTTGATACTCCTGGTTGCCTTTGATGCCAGTGTGATGCCAAACTCATTTTTGTTTTTATCTTTTCTTCATATATACTTGTAACTCGCTAGCCTATTATTGTATAAGTATATATATTCGTAGTTAGCATTTTCATACCTGTTGGAACTCAATACATCCCTCCGGGTGTCC
>NW_005077031.1:0-255 GCF_000277835.1 Geospiza fortis | reverse complement strand
AAAAAAAGGAAATTAAGAGATAACCCCCTCCCCCCAAAAAAAAAACTTTAAAATTATTTTTAAAAACTAAAAAAAGAGACAACCTAAAAAATTCCTGAAAGCTTTACAAAATTTACAGAGGAAACATGAAGGAGAAAATAATAAAAACCCAAAAAAAAAGACTTAGAAATTTGTTTAAAAATTCTGCAAAAAGCTGAAAAATATCACAGATGATAAGTGAAGAATTTACAAAAAATAAATGAAAAAAACCCCCAG
>NW_005077030.1:0-255 GCF_000277835.1 Geospiza fortis | reverse complement strand
AGGGAGACGAGGACTGCAGCCAGTGATTCAAGACCTACTTGAAGAAGGGACCTTAGAACCATGTATGTCCCCCCCATAATACACCCATATTACCAGTAAAGAAGTCAGGTGGGATTTACAGTCTTATCCAAGACTTGAGAGAAGTGAATAAACGAACAGTGAATTGATATCCAGTAGTGCCTAACTCCTATAACACTATTGAGTAATATTCCCGCATCACACTAGTGATTTAGTGTGATAGACCTAAAAGATGCT
>NW_005077029.1:0-255 GCF_000277835.1 Geospiza fortis | reverse complement strand
GGAACTGGGATAGATAAAACAGGAAATCGCTTCACACTGCAACACTTTATTAGGCTGATACACTCCGTGGTACAGGACATGCAAATAGTGGCCATGCCAATGGACCCGGACTTGGCTTCCGAAAACAATAAGATATCCAAAATCATGAACTTGGGGAAAGGTGAACAGGAAAGTAAGGCAGTCGAAGTCCTATCGAAATTTGACAAACAAATCAAAGGTGATGGAAATGTTTACAAATTATACCAAGGGGTCCCA
>NW_005077028.1:0-255 GCF_000277835.1 Geospiza fortis | reverse complement strand
TATTTAGGATTATTTATGGCTATTTGTGGCTATCCATCCTTACATGACGCCAGGAAAACAACGAAGATGAGGAACAGAAGGTGCCTATGAGGGAGGAAACCACCAACCCCACGCCATGAGGATTTCTGAGCTCAGGAGGTTCAGGGCAAATCCCTGCCCTCCCCAAAGCCTGTGGGACACTTCCGGGATGGGAAGCCCTGCAAACATCCCCTGCAAGCAGTGAGGGAATGCCAAGAGTCCCCACTCTGTGCCTGG
>NW_005077027.1:0-255 GCF_000277835.1 Geospiza fortis | reverse complement strand
ACCTCCCCTGACAGCTTCATGCTGTTCCCTCATGTACTTGTTGGACATTATGGCTAAACTTGGCTTTGAACAAGCTGGTTTTGAAACTGTCATTAAGAAATAGATCCCGAAGAGTAGCGGTGTTTACATGTCTGTCTCTTTCCCACACCTTGAGCCAGCACTGTGCAGCCTCAAAACTCAGAAAGTTTACTCAGGACCTTTGTTCAGTGTTGTATTTTCAGGGTCCCTCATGGCAGGAAGGAAATGATGAATCTG
>NW_005077026.1:0-255 GCF_000277835.1 Geospiza fortis | reverse complement strand
GAGAAAACTCATGAGTTGAGATAAGAAGAGTACAATAATTGAAATGAAATAATTTAAGAAAACAATATTAAGTCATGAAAAGGAAAATAACAAAGACAGAGAAACAAAACCCAAGAGAGAGAAGTGATGAAATTAAGATAATTGTTCACTGCCAGCCAACCAATGCAAAACCAGTCCCCAGGCAGTGGCTTCCTCTCCAACCTTTCCTCTAGTTTTATTGCCACATGGTTTGGGATATCCCTTTGGTCAGTTGGG
>NW_005077025.1:0-255 GCF_000277835.1 Geospiza fortis | reverse complement strand
AAGTTCAACACATCCAAGTGCAAGGTGTTGTACCTTGGCTGGGACAATCCTAGACATGAGTTCAGACTGAAGGAAGAACTCACTGAGAGCAGTCCTGTGGAGAAGGGCTTTAGGGATTCTTGAGGATAAAATCCTGGACATGAGTCCACAGTGAATTTTGCAGCTCAAAAAACCAATCATGTCTTGGGCAGCATCAGAAGCAGCATGGTCAGCAGGTCAAGGGACGTTGATTCTGCCCCTCTGCTTTGCTCTGGT
>NW_005077024.1:0-255 GCF_000277835.1 Geospiza fortis | reverse complement strand
CATGGTGATGACCCCTTGACCATGACGATGACCCCTTGACCCCAGGTTCGGCGACAAGGAGCCCTACATGACCTTCATGAACGACTTCCTGGAGCACCACTGGGCCACCATGACCGAGTTCCTGCAGGCCGTGTCCAACGCTGAGGCCAGCGCCCACATGGCCACCTACGATGGCTCCGTGGACCTGGCCCTGGAGCTGGCCACGCTCCACCTGCTGCTCTGCGACATCTTCTCCAGCCTCGACCAGGTGCCACT
>NW_005077023.1:0-255 GCF_000277835.1 Geospiza fortis | reverse complement strand
GGGATGGTGGGAGAGAGGGATAACGGGATAGAGGGAGACAAGGACAGAGGGATAATGGGATAACGGGAGAGAGGGATAATGGGGTAGAGGGATAATGGGACAGAGGGATAACGGGAGTGCAGGATAGAGGGAGAGAGGGATAACGGGTAAGCAGGATAATGGGATAGCGGGAGAGTGACATAGAGAGTGGGACAGAGGGATAGCGGAGCTGGGGATGCTGCCTCGGGATAATGGGATAGCAGGATAGAGGGATAA
>NW_005077022.1:0-255 GCF_000277835.1 Geospiza fortis | reverse complement strand
GCTGAACAGCCCAAGTGACCTCAGCCAGTCCTCATAAAGGCTTTCCCTCCAGATCCTTCACCATCCTCATGACCCTACTTTGGATGTGCTCCAACAGCTTCATTTTGTTTTGTGCTGCCCAAAACTGCACACAGGACTGAAAACAAGTGTGCACTATCCCTGAACAGAGTGTGACAATCACTGCCCTTGACCAGCTAGCAACAGAATGGAGATGAAATGTTCCTGCCTCCCCCAGGTGTAGTCACCCTTTAACAA
>NW_005077021.1:0-255 GCF_000277835.1 Geospiza fortis | reverse complement strand
CCCAAAGGAAGGACAGCACTCAGCTGCCTGCAGCCAGGCTATCAGCACTTGGAGCCCACCCTGATTACTGCCAAACCCCTTGATGATGCAATGAAAGCTGTCAGGGACCAGGGTGCTGTGAACCCCCTGCCAGCCCTTCACCAGAGCTGCTCCTGCTCCTCCTCAGTCCTGGGAACACTTGGGGTTGTTTTTGTGGTTGTCTGATCCCAGACTGTCCCTTTGCCAGCGGGGACACCTTCCACTATTCCACGTTGC
>NW_005077020.1:0-255 GCF_000277835.1 Geospiza fortis | reverse complement strand
GCGGCCCCCACAGGGGGAGAGACTGCCTCCCCTGTCCCCCCTGAATTACGACAGGGAGGTCTTATCCCTGCAAATGCTGGCATGGAGTCACCCACTGGTCCGGGGGAGGTGCGCGGTGCGGGTGATGCAGCCAAGGCAAAGCCCGAAAGGACACAGGGGGATTTCCGAAGCTGAAACTGTTGGTGTGGGAAGCGGCCGAAGCAGACATGGCATTTCTTGGATTCTTACCATCTGCGCGTGTCTCGGAGACAGGAG
>NW_005077019.1:0-255 GCF_000277835.1 Geospiza fortis | reverse complement strand
CTGATTTCTCAGCAATATAGCTACACCAAACACAGACATCTTGATCTCTAAAGCTTCCCACTGAGCAACAGTCTGAGCATTTCTATTCATTAAAAATTACATATAATTGCAAACAAATTATTTTTTCAAGTTGTTCAAAATATAAATTACTATTTCACTGAGAATTCAAATGGGAGCAAGTTATATTCATACACACAATTTGGGTTTGTTGGTTGTTGTTTTTTTTTTAATGAGATTACACCACGGTTTTCTCAA
>NW_005077018.1:0-255 GCF_000277835.1 Geospiza fortis | reverse complement strand
GGCCCTGTCTTGGAATGTTCTATTTCTCTGTAATGATTATAGGGCATGGAAATTTAGTATAACTCAGGTTGTGAATTATAGGAAGGGCAGGTGAATGGCATATAGAGCATTTCACTGCTCAAATCAGAAGGAAAAGATCAGGACTGGCTGAATTTTGAGTATCTCCAAATACAAAAACTGTAACCTTTCTGAGCACCTCTTCCAGCATCTGAGCATCCTCAGAGTGAAAAAGTGATTCTGCGATCCTATTGGGAG
>NW_005077017.1:0-255 GCF_000277835.1 Geospiza fortis | reverse complement strand
CTTTTCTTCTCCAGGCTGAACAACCCCCAGCTCAACCTGTCTTCATCAGAGAGGTACTCCAGCCCTCTGATCATTATTGTCACTCCTCTGGCCTGGTTCCAGCAGGTCCACATCCCTCTTATATTGTAAGACTTAGAGCTAGACAGAGTACTCCACGTGAGGTCTCAGCAGAGCAGAGTAGAGGGATGGAATCAGCTCCCTTGCCCTGCTGTCCCCGCTGCTTTTCACATTGGCTTTCTGGGCTGCAAGCACACA
>NW_005077016.1:0-255 GCF_000277835.1 Geospiza fortis | reverse complement strand
ATTTCCTGGGCTGCAGGCCCTAGGAATGGCAGCATGGCCCCTTTATGGCAGCTGGGTTCCACGCTGCCTTCTTGGACATGGGTACAGTGGGGATTTCTTTTGTTTGCTTTCTTCATTCACGCTGGCTTGCTCTTTCTCCTCAGCTGATTTTGGCCTTGCTGCTCAGCTGACCGCTGAGCAGAGCAAACGGAGATCAGCTGTTGGGACCACTTACTGGATGGCGCCAGAAATCTTCACCAGGAAGCTCTATGGCCC
>NW_005077015.1:0-255 GCF_000277835.1 Geospiza fortis | reverse complement strand
GGAGAGGTGGAAGCACAGTGACCAGATACATTCACACAAGACAGGGAAGCCTTTTGACAAGACACCTTTAGCCGCACACAACTATCGGTCTATGCCACAAGCACAAGTGTAGCAGCCCATGTTGAATAGGTGTCTTGGTTTCGGTTTGCCAATTTGAGATTCCACCAGCATTAAGATTCCCGGCCCAATGCACCAAAGAGTGTGGCAGGCTTCGGTGCTGGCCAATCGCCAATGCACTCACTTCCTGCTGTGAGA
>NW_005077014.1:0-255 GCF_000277835.1 Geospiza fortis | reverse complement strand
TCATGAACCCTTTGTTTAAATTTTTCTGTCCTCTGCCCAGTTGTAGCAGGGGAGTGAGCAGCTTTTGTGGGTGCCTGTTGTTTGGCCAGTGTCAAACCTCAACAGTATGCAAAAAAGGGATTTGGAAACAGGCAGGTGGAAAATAGCAAATAGCATACGACATCTAAATCTAAAAGCTGCAAATATAGGAATGTTTTCCTGACTTCTCTCTTTGGTAAACATGCATGAGAAGGAGAGGTTACAACTGAGAAAAAA
>NW_005077013.1:0-256 GCF_000277835.1 Geospiza fortis | reverse complement strand
AATGAAAGAGTTAGACCCCAACCTAGTAAAAAGGCAACTCAGGAAAAGTCACCCAAGAGAATTTCCCTTAAGGAGAAAGACCAGTATGCTTTTTGTAAAACATGGGAACATTGGAAGAAAGACTTTCCAGCACTGAAACAAAAATCCCCAGTTCCCCAACTCTCAGTAGTACAAAGATCAAGCTCAGAATGATGGGGACCAAAGGCTTCTCCCTCAGCAGAACCTTTGCTTATAGCTAAGCTGGGGAAAGATGACA
>NW_005077012.1:0-256 GCF_000277835.1 Geospiza fortis | reverse complement strand
TGCTGAACAATTGTTTTATTAAAACTAAATTATGTTACATTATACTACAAAGAGTACTAAAGAAAAACCCACGAGTGTCTTGAGCTAGCTGGGACACAGCTTTGATTCAACAGGCTAACAACTATCACCAGAATCCAATTAGGAACTCTCTTCAGGTAAACAGTCTTCCTAATGCATTTCACCTGTGCAAACAGGAGCAGCAAGTAGAGCCAAGAATTGTTTTCTCTTGTTCTCTCTGTGCTTCTCTAGGAAAAAA
>NW_005077011.1:0-256 GCF_000277835.1 Geospiza fortis | reverse complement strand
AAGCCCAATTTTTAGCCTAATGAAAGAATCTGAGAGAGGATGGTGGGGGAAACAAGGTTTTGGAATTAAATTGAAGCTAAAAGTGTAGTAGAGGAGAAGTGCTAAAGAAAAAGCTCTTTGCTCTTAGGCTTTCTTACATTCATACCATATCAGTTGAGGCTTTTAATTCCAAGGGTATATTTGGAAGTTTGAGATTTTAGCATTTTCCCAATGATGCCTTGTGCAGGCCGCCCCAGAGCAGAGGCTGGACAGAGCT
>NW_005077010.1:0-256 GCF_000277835.1 Geospiza fortis | reverse complement strand
AGGGCATCTCCCCCACCCGGATCTGAAGGAGCTGCACTGAAGCACAGGTGGAGGGCAAATAGAATAAAATACAAAGAATTGAGTAAAATGGAATAAAAAATGCACTGGGGAGTCCCCGGCACCCGGTGTCACTGAAGATTTGCATCACAGGATGGGCGCTGTTGGGTGTGACCAGAAAGGCAGCGCCGAGGCCGTGGGAGGTGTTGTCAGAAACGACTGCTCACTTTTCAAATTTGTAAAGGTTTATTAAACCTTA
>NW_005077009.1:0-256 GCF_000277835.1 Geospiza fortis | reverse complement strand
TAAATTTGTCCCAGTTACCTGGACACTTCGGGCACACGGACACAAGGTGGAAGTTGGTATCTCGCAGGTGGAGTGCGCAAGTGAGCTGCAACCTGAAAGGTTCAACAGTAGAGAAAGTTGTTAGTATAGGTTCTGGTTCTGAATAGTTTAAATTGGCCACATCTAGTAAACAAATGTCAAAATCTGTAGCAACAGGTAAATGTGCTGGCGGTGGGCTTCCTCCCTTTTCCCCTTCCCTGCTTGATGTTATTCTTCC
>NW_005077008.1:0-256 GCF_000277835.1 Geospiza fortis | reverse complement strand
GGGGATCTCTCCCAAATTTGCCCTGAAGCAGAACAATGGGTCATGAGGACATGCAATGGGGACAGAGATGGGACCAAATGCCACAAGGGGAACTGCATCCATGGGACTGAACTTTAATGGCCCACAGGGGAGCACAGATGGTGCCACCTTGACATCCATCACCCCATCCTGGAGCAGAGGCCATGGCTGGTCAATGGCCAGGACTCTTGTCCCTTCTTATCTTGCAGTATGTGGCAATTGGAGGAATTGGTTCTAT
>NW_005077007.1:0-256 GCF_000277835.1 Geospiza fortis | reverse complement strand
ATTTGGGGGGCTCAGGGATGCAGGAAGGTCCCTGAACCCGCTGGATTTGGGGGTCGGGGTTGGGGGTGTCCCCACGCAGGCAGGGATGCACAGAGGGTCCCAATTTGGGTTTGGGGGGCGGAAGACCCCCAACCCTGCTGGATTTGGGGTGTCCCCAGCCAGGCAGAGATAGATCCCAATCCCCAAATTCGGGGGGCTCAGGGATGCAGGAAGATCCTGACCCCACTGAATTTGGGGGTCGGGGTTGGGGGTGTCC
>NW_005077006.1:0-256 GCF_000277835.1 Geospiza fortis | reverse complement strand
TAACATGAGCAAGACTATGATACCATTCCAGTGCTTCTAAGAGGTCAGTCACTAATAAAGCAGTGAAATAAAGCTTCAGTAACTCTGAACACACTTCAGTCCTGTAAGTACCTGGTTTAACCTTTGCCTGAATGGTGTGAATATATTCATAATTACTGATCATTGTAAAATAGCCCGTCAGTCTTACTAACACCACTGCAATCACACTAATATGAAAACAAGCTCAAAGTCATGAGCATCTTCACCACTGGGTTCT
>NW_005077005.1:0-256 GCF_000277835.1 Geospiza fortis | reverse complement strand
ACAGTTTAACAGGGAAAGCAAAAGCTGAAGGTGCAAGGGAAGCAAAAAGAAGAATACATTCACTACTTCCCACTGCCAGACAGATGTCAAACCACTTCCTGGAAGCAAGATCTCAGCACGCATAATGATTGTTAGGGAGCATAAATGCTACCACTGGAAGCATCCTCCCTTCCTCCTCCTTTCCTTCAGCCTTTTTTGTGGAGCAGAACATCATATGGTGTGGAACATCTCTTTGGTCAGTTGGGGTCACCTGTCC
>NW_005077004.1:0-256 GCF_000277835.1 Geospiza fortis | reverse complement strand
GGCAGGACCAGAGCACGGGCAGGGCGTAGCGCTGCACCACTTCAGGGCTCCTGGCATAAACCCATTCCACAAGCACTGCGGGACACACACACAGCTCCTTACCCACCAGCCTCAGTGCAAACAAGGATCTACCTCTGCTTTTGCTTCTTGGAAGCCTCTCTGGCCAAGATCAGTGAAATAGCACACAGAGCCCATGACCCAGAACAGGGCAATGCAGCTGATCATCCTTGAAACAGAACCACCAACCCCTCAGGAC
>NW_005077003.1:0-256 GCF_000277835.1 Geospiza fortis | reverse complement strand
CACTGTCACAGGGTCCCTGTCACACACGCTGTCGCTCCCAGTGACCTGTGTGCAGCCCAGCCCGGCTGCTGGCTCCCAGGGAGCCTCTCTGGTGTGACAGTGGCCCTGGACCGGTGTCACAGGGTCCCTGAAGTCCCCCAGCAGCAGGGGCAGTCCTGGTGTCCCTGTGAGTGCGCAGCTGCCACGGGCACCTGGGATGGGCACGGAGCTGCACAGCCCCTGGCTGGCACTGACACGGCCTGGGGGCCTCACACAC
>NW_005077002.1:0-256 GCF_000277835.1 Geospiza fortis | reverse complement strand
CATACGGTATGGAATATCCCTTTGGTTTATTTGGGTCAGCTATTTTGGCATAGTTGTGTCCCTTACCAGGACACTGTTAGAGACAGTGCCAATGCTGTGCCAGTGCTGCTCCGCAGTAGCAAAACCCCTGGTGTGTTACCAGTACCTTTCCGGCTACCAAGGCAAAGTACAGCACCGTGAGGGCTGCTGTGGGAAAATGAACTCTATTTCTGTCAGTACCAATACAATTTCTACCCCTTATTCCATACCATTTGCA
>NW_005077001.1:0-256 GCF_000277835.1 Geospiza fortis | reverse complement strand
ACAAAAGGCAAGAAAAAAACCCAAGAAAGGCCAGAAAAATGGGAAGAAAAACGTTCTGACAGGTATGATCAAGGTGAATGGTTTCAGTTGCAGGTACAAGGAGATAAACAATTGTCAGATTAGCTTAGGGCACTGGTGTGGAATGCAGCTATGACAGTATTTATATTTAAATATAGTTTAAATAAATCAGGGATTTTTTGGCTTTTATTAGGTTATAGGCTGGATATTTTATAAATAATATAAATATAAATAATAT
>NW_005077000.1:0-256 GCF_000277835.1 Geospiza fortis | reverse complement strand
AAACAAGTTCACATGATCTTATTGACCAGAAGCCTCTGTCACCATGATGTATAGCTTTAGAATTAAGCTCTATAGATCATCTCAATTTCTGTCACTGCGCAGTTCAAAGTTTTGCAGGTCTCTTGTGGAAAGAAAGACACAACCCCTTAAATCTATGTAGCTGAGACATGGTCAGAAAAATGACCCTCAGATAAAAATGAAAATAAGATACAACTACTCATCTCAAGAGGTTATCTCAGGGCCTACAAAATGAAAT
>NW_005076999.1:0-256 GCF_000277835.1 Geospiza fortis | reverse complement strand
GGGGATCTCCCGACGCCCCAGAGTTTCGACGCCAGGAGAATGACCCAAAACCCCCTGCCACGAAAGACAGAGGGGGGTCGGTAGAAGACGAGGGGGTGAGAGGAGAGCGGCTCACCGAAACCCAGCCGGAAGGGGAAAATCCGTATGCCGAGTCCTCACTGCGGTGACCGTCTCCAGGTGCGAGAGATGTCTCTGGTTGCCGGTCCTCCCAGAGCGCCACCCCAAGTGTCCTGGGGTCTGCTCACAGGAGGTGCTG
>NW_005076998.1:0-256 GCF_000277835.1 Geospiza fortis | reverse complement strand
AGCACCTGAGCCGTGCAGCATTTCCTACCCAGGCTGAACTGGACCCTCTGAATCATCCTGCAGAGCCTCACCGAGGGCATGGGGAGGAAGGTTAAAGCAGTCATCCTTCCCTCAGCACAATGTGGGACTCTTCCTTTAAGGACATGCTTCCTTTAAGACGATGTCTAAAGGATCAGTAAGCCCCCATTCCGTTCTCATAGCCCATTTCAAAGCTTCCATTCCATCCTCATAGCCCATTTCAAAGCCAAATTTCTGT
>NW_005076997.1:0-256 GCF_000277835.1 Geospiza fortis | reverse complement strand
AAAAAAAAAAACAGCAGAGATAATTTAAACTCTGAAACTGTAAATTTCTGAAAACTTCCTTATGAAGGAAGTTATTAATCAACATGCCTAAAAGGAGCTCTTGTCACCTCACTCACAGTCATGTTGTACAGTTTTAGGCCCTAAATGATGCTGTGTTGGCATTTTGGTTTTGGTCAGGAGATGAGTTATTCGAAACTGATGTTTACTTGCAGAAGTTCTGACAAGTCAAATATGAACACTTCAATATAGATACTGG
>NW_005076996.1:0-256 GCF_000277835.1 Geospiza fortis | reverse complement strand
TCTGGACTTCAGTTTGGCATCGAATAATTTCTTAACAACTGTGTGTTAAGACACCTCCCTGCCTTTTATGCAAAACAAAAAAAGACTCGCATTCACACTTCTGCTCTCTCCTAGCACTAAGATGTCATTACATTCTAACATCTCAGTTTGCTAACTAATTCTTTACTTTAACTTCTTTCTTTTTTTCTTACTTGCTTTTTTATTTTTGTTTTATTTGATTCAACACATCTCAGACAGTACGAGGTGAACTTAACTA
>NW_005076995.1:0-256 GCF_000277835.1 Geospiza fortis | reverse complement strand
CCCCAACCCTGTCCCCAACTCCATCCCCTGTCCCCAACCCCATCCCCTGTCCCCAGCCCTATCCCCCACCCTGTCCCTTGTCCCCAAGCCCGTCCTGCATCTCCAAACCCATCTCATGTCCCCAACCCTGTCCCCAACCCCGGGCAGTGTCCCCAAGCCCGAACCATGCCCCCAGTCCCGTCCCCAACCCTATCCCCTGTCCCCAGCTCTGTCCCCAACCCTGTCCCTTGTCCCCAACCCTGTCCTGCATCCCCAA
>NW_005076994.1:0-256 GCF_000277835.1 Geospiza fortis | reverse complement strand
GCTAGGTTTTCCCACCCAGAAACAAAAACCAGTATTTCACCAAACAGATGAGAAGGAAAGGAAAACAGACACTGAGAAGATGAACAATGTGCCATGTGATACCAAAACACTCATCTTTAAAGGGGGTAAGAGCTACTTACAAAGGGCTCTTTGTTCAGGTATTCTGAAGAACCATACTAAATCCATGTTTTCAGCTGGGATAGATTTAATTTCCTTCTTAGTAGCTAATGCAGTGCTGTGTTTTGAATTTAGGATG
>NW_005076993.1:0-256 GCF_000277835.1 Geospiza fortis | reverse complement strand
CATGTACCTGATGAGGAAAAGCAGATTTGTTTCGTAAAGAGTCTTTATTTGCTTTATTTCTTTGAGTCTTTATTCCCTTTGATAAAAATACTTTTATTTCCTTGGGTAAAAATGCTTTATTTTCTTTTCTTGAGGAGTGGGGATTAGGAGCAAGATTTGGGGAGGGTCCTGAAGAGTTTGGGCACCTCTGAAGCCTGAAACTGAACCCTAAAGCGGAACCCTAAAAAATAACCCCAAAAATCACCCTAAAAATGAA
>NW_005076992.1:0-256 GCF_000277835.1 Geospiza fortis | reverse complement strand
TTTTTTTTTTTGTTGCTGTTATGTCAGTAATCTTCCTTGAAGAAAGGGGAAAAGGTATTAGACTGTGTAGCATTTTAAGCACTTGGAAAAGCAACTGAAGTCTGTCATGATGCAATGTGGAATGTTTATGCATGTGCTAAAATTGAAAAAACCAAAATCCACCAACAAAACCACTTTGTGCTTGAAATGTATTTATTTATTTTTCCTAAATTCTGTATTGTTTTGAACTGGTTTATACTTTGTTTCAGGACAGCAG
>NW_005076991.1:0-256 GCF_000277835.1 Geospiza fortis | reverse complement strand
CAGCACCCACTGACCTGGTGCCCCGCCTGTCCTTGAGCACTGACAGGCAGCACCTGGCCAGCTCTCCTTGGTTTCCATTCTGAGCATCAGGCTGAATGGGAGGAAATGTCCTTTTGGCCACTTTGGGTCAGCTTCCTGTGCACCTTCTCTCTGACAAAGACCTGGATTTGGGGCAAGCAGTGCTTAACTACAACTGACACTCTGTTATCACCATTATCTCATGGTGAATTCAGAGCACAGCACTGTGCCACAGTCT
>NW_005076990.1:0-256 GCF_000277835.1 Geospiza fortis | reverse complement strand
GTGTTTATAAAAAGACTGGATGTGGCATTCAGTTGTCATGGTTTAGTTGAGGTGTTAGGGCATGGGTTAGACTCGATGATCTTGAAGGTCTTGTCCAACCTAGTGATTCTCTGTGTGATTCTGTGTGTAAAATATCCCCTTGATTGCTTCATGACCACAGTGTATTAAGCGGTACATGAGTATCTGTCCCCTTCTCAAAACTTCAGCTACTATGAAATTTTCATCCATGAACATTGTCTTGGTTTGGAAAGACAGG
>NW_005076989.1:0-256 GCF_000277835.1 Geospiza fortis | reverse complement strand
TGGACATTTTGTCCAGAAGGATCCTGGCAGAGATGGTATCAAAACTTTGCTCAAGTCCAAAAAGATTCCATCAAGTGGCTTCCCCTGATCAGCCAGGTGGGCTCCCTGCTGCAGGAGATCAGGTCTGACAGCTCTGACTGCGTGGTCCTGCCAGACCCTCAACACCTCCCAGAATAAAGTTTTCAGTGATTTTAGCAGGCTCTGAAGTGACACTGACAGTCCTGTAGTGTCTGGGGTCCTCCTTCTTGTCCTTCTT
>NW_005076988.1:0-256 GCF_000277835.1 Geospiza fortis | reverse complement strand
ACAAGTGATTGGCGTTTTTCACACTGGCCAAAAGAGTTATGAGGATGGTATTCACCTTCCCCTTCCATTCTTTTTTCATTATTCAGTCTCGTGGTGTCCTTGGGGTTTCAACCTGGAACCACCAGTAGTCCCGGGAGAGTCTGGTAGAACCGCTGAACTTGTGGCGGAGTGCACCTCTTTTGAAAACTCCTAGGGCCACAGAGGCGAGGTGTATATCCTAGAAAGAACCCCCATTTGTGAGAAATTATACTCACTT
>NW_005076987.1:0-256 GCF_000277835.1 Geospiza fortis | reverse complement strand
TTCTGCCCATTGCCTCTTGTCCTAGTGTCTGGCATCACCAAGAAGAGTCTGGCTCCATCCCCTTTCAGATCCACATCTTCCAGATACTTATATGCATTGACAAAGTCCACTCTCAGTCCTCTCCAGGCTAAACAGGCCCAGCTAAGACTTTCCCAAAAGAGGCGCTCCAGTCCCCTACACACCCCCTACCTGGAGCCCCTTGTCCCAGGAACTCCATGTCTCTCTGAGTAGCACAGAACTGGACACAGCACTCCAG
>NW_005076986.1:0-256 GCF_000277835.1 Geospiza fortis | reverse complement strand
CACTCCAGGCCCTTGTCCAAAGTCCCTGTCTGTCTTTCTTGTCAGCTCCCTTTAGGCACAGGAAAGACCCAGTGAGGTCTTTCTGGGGGTCTTTCTCCAGGTTGAATATTCCCAGTTCCAGCTCACTGCTGTCAGGATGCTGAGGCTGTGCTTGGTCCCAGTGTCCCCATCATGGACAAAGGTGGGAGAGGTGCTGGTGGTGGTTGACAGTGGCTGAACCTGAGCCCAGGTGTGCCCAAGGGGGCAGGAGGCCCGT
>NW_005076985.1:0-256 GCF_000277835.1 Geospiza fortis | reverse complement strand
CCTTTATAAAAATCAACAAAGTATCTGGCAAAAGACAAAAGTATTGAGCTTTATGGTGATGTTAAACATGAAGGGGAAATATGTAATGTGCATTAAATATACGAAAAGAATGGCTTCAGAAACATGAATACATAAAGGTTTATTTTCTCCATCACTGCACACGATTTACTTCAATTAACGCTAATGGGAATTTTAGTGCATACCAGAAGAAGAATTACACTTCGTGGACTCACCAAGCATTATCATGTATTTAACA
>NW_005076984.1:0-256 GCF_000277835.1 Geospiza fortis | reverse complement strand
GGCTCACTCTTTAAAATTTGTAAATGTATAATAAGGGATAAAGGTAACTGTGAACAGCGGGCTGGGTGCTTGGCAACTGCCAGAGGCCCACAGTTAACTACAACAATTCTCCTTACATACCTTTTCATTGTATTGGTTAAATACATACTCAAGAGGGTTATACATACTCAAACATTCTTTCCAGTTCACACTTTCCAGGAATTCTTTTGCTGGATTTGACCCTTGATTCATTTTCATAAAGTACATGCCATACTGC
>NW_005076983.1:0-256 GCF_000277835.1 Geospiza fortis | reverse complement strand
GCCTCCTGAGCACCCTCGGGGGTCTGTGCTGGGGACAGGGGCTCCCAGCACGGCAGACTGGGATGGACTGGGCAGAGACCAGCAGGGCACTGGTGGAGCTGCCACACAACTCCTGGGGGCTGCAGCAGGTGACCCCGGGGGTCCCACGGGACCTGTGGCACCCAGGGGTGTCCCAGCACTGCGTGGGGAGGAGGGGGTGCCCCTTGCCCGCTCACCATCTCGTACTCCCCAGCCTCGTAACCCGTCGTCCGTGTGC
>NW_005076982.1:0-256 GCF_000277835.1 Geospiza fortis | reverse complement strand
CGAGCGGTAAAGCAGCAGGGTTCCAGCCTCGGAAGCAGGACTGTGCCCTCGGCCCCTGGCAGCTGCAGCAGGGGGATAAAGGATCCCCGGGCCGAGCAGCGGCTCTGCCCCAGCGCGGGGATGTGTCCAGAGCCCCCGCTCCGTGCCGGGCTCGGAGGGCCGAGCGCGGAGCAGGCGCTGAGCTGCTCCTGGAGCTGCCGGCGCTGCTGGGTCCGGCGGGCGCGGCACAGGCAGTGCCGGGGGCATCGCTCGGTGC
>NW_005076981.1:0-256 GCF_000277835.1 Geospiza fortis | reverse complement strand
TATGGTTAGGGTGAGGGTTAGGGTTAGAGTTTGGATTAGGCTGAGTGTTAGGTCATTAGGGTTAGGGTGAGACCTTTCAGGTTAGTGTTAGGGTTAGGCCACTAGGGTTATGGTTAGGATTAGGGTCAGGGCCATTGGGGTTAAGGTTAGCACTACAGTTGGGGTCAGGTTTAGGGTTAGGCCATTAGGATTAGACAATTAGGACTAGTCTGTTAGGGTTAGGTTTTTGTGTTTTTTGGAACCCTAACCCTAGGTG
>NW_005076980.1:0-256 GCF_000277835.1 Geospiza fortis | reverse complement strand
TCAAAAACTAATAAATAATTTATTCTGAAGAAATTGCAGTTTATTTTGCCAGACTTTAGATAGCTTGGAGTGCACGTGGGATCTGGGACATCTTGTCTATATTCTCATTATGTAATTTTTATTAATTTTTTGTCAGGGAGCCCATGAAGTTTGTGTGTGTGTACTTGCATTTGTGGGAGAGCATGTGCACGTGAAGGCAAGAAACAGGAGCAAAGAGATGTAATTTCTATCTGTACATGAATCATAGAATGGTTTG
>NW_005076979.1:0-256 GCF_000277835.1 Geospiza fortis | reverse complement strand
ACTATTAATTTATAAACATGGGAGGATTAAATACTTTAAAGGTTTACAGCACAAACTTATGAACTAGATGGGATACTTACACCATCCATCAAGAAATGCTGTGGAATATACCTGGGGGCCCCAGTAAACACCATCTATATTGCTTAAAATTGCATTCATTTTAAGATTCTGAGTATGACTTTATTGTGAGAAAAGATAGAAAAACAGATAACTTTTCAAGTTTAGAAAACAAACACAAAAATATGTTTATGTCCAT
>NW_005076978.1:0-256 GCF_000277835.1 Geospiza fortis | reverse complement strand
GTCCAACTCTTAACTGAATGGCCCATATGGGGATTGAGCCCATGACCTTGGCATTAATTGCCTCATGCTTGCATCAAATGACCAAGAGAAGGGGTGTTGTGCCTTTGCTCCTGAGGGTACAGCCCTGTATCTTTGGAGGATCCCTGCTGGATTCCTTCTCTCACTATTTCATTCTGCAGCCAAGGAGATGGTCCACCAGGGTGGAAGAAAAGCACACTGAGCTTCACCACTCCTACTCAGCTGAACTGCCTGTGGG
>NW_005076977.1:0-256 GCF_000277835.1 Geospiza fortis | reverse complement strand
AGCTCTGCAGGTGGGATGTCACCTGAGTGGGGTAGAGGGCAGAATGCCCTCCTGCCCATGCTGGGCAATGAGCCCAGCACAGGGTGGGTTTCTGTGTGCCAATGCCTGTGGCTGGGGCATGTTGAGCTTCTTATCCACCTGCACCCACAAGTCCTTCTCCCCAGGCCTTTTCTCAATCCTTTCTCCCTTCAGCCTGCGTTTGTTCTTGGGATTGCCCTGACACATGCAGGAGTTGCACTTGGCCTTGTAGAAGTTC
>NW_005076976.1:0-256 GCF_000277835.1 Geospiza fortis | reverse complement strand
CAGTAGTAACTTCCAACTGAATAGTTATGATGACAATGACTTTCATAGGCAAGGATATTACACTGTGCAACACCTGAAAACACTGTTCCAAGAAAGAGTTGTGAAGACCATTTACAAGGACAAGCTGCAGATTAAACCTGGGAACATATAGAAATGATGATACAGCACTGCTCAGTCAGCTCTGAGGAGAGCTGCAGTGAAATTTCATGTGGCAAGGGTATTCACAACCCCCGTCCATGTGAGTTCTTTTTTTTTT
>NW_005076975.1:0-256 GCF_000277835.1 Geospiza fortis | reverse complement strand
AAATGCTCCTTGGGCCTCAGCATTGCACGCAAATGAAGGCAAACCCATTTTTGTTTCACATGGCAATTAGGAAAATGTCTCCATGACTACCTGCATCATGGACTGGACAAAGGTGTTAACTCCAGATGATTGACCTGGTGTCCTACACTCCACACAAAGCACCGGGACCCCAGTGCGGAGAAGCACAGGGAGGGGAAGGACTAAAGGGATGCTGCTGGCAGCAAACATCTTGGAATGTCCTCTAACAGACATCTTC
>NW_005076974.1:0-256 GCF_000277835.1 Geospiza fortis | reverse complement strand
TTCCATACCACATGGCATCATGCTCAGTATATAAAGCTCAGAGAAGAAGAGAGGAGGGGAATGTTGGGAGTCGTGGCATTTGTCTTCCCAAGTCTCCATAACACACAATGAATGGACGAAGCCCTGCATCCCCAGGGATGGCAGAGCTCTTGCCTTCCCATGGGGCGTGGTGAATGCATTCCCTGGTTTGCTTTTCTTCTATGAGCATGTTTTTGCTTTCCTATTAAACTGTCTTTTGCTTTCCCTATTAAACTGT
>NW_005076973.1:0-256 GCF_000277835.1 Geospiza fortis | reverse complement strand
CTTCCCACTAAGCACAAACACAAGGATAATGATTTGATTGAGCTTGGCAGAAATTATTGGTACCCAACCTAAAAAGAAAGGCAGGAATAGTTGTGAAAATCCATTTGTTTTCCAGATTCATGATAGTATGTTCTGCCTTACGCAGGTGTAGCTGGAAGGAGAAAGATTAACCTTTGGATGCCTTGTCAGAAAGAGAGGGAAGAATTGCCTGTAATGCCACTGAATTGAATTGTAATCCAGGCAGTGAGTTAGAACA
>NW_005076972.1:0-256 GCF_000277835.1 Geospiza fortis | reverse complement strand
TCTTGTCAAACAGTTTCTACCCAGTGCTGCAACGAGCCATCGGGGTGGGCAGTGCCTTTGAAGGCTGGAGTCCGCGTGAGCAGGATGTGGTGTACCGCGTGCTCATCCCCATGACTCCTCCCCGAGGCCACAGCTTCCACCTGGAGCTGGACAGTGCAGGGCAGAGGCACGTGAGGAACTTCCGTGTCCGCGTGCAGCTGGAGTGCACCTGCACCAGGGAGCAGCAGGCTGAGAACATGCTGTGCTTCCTGCACCA
>NW_005076971.1:0-256 GCF_000277835.1 Geospiza fortis | reverse complement strand
GTCTTCACATCTCACATACATAACCCAGAGCCACAAGTGTCTTGCAGAAAGGATGAGGAAAATTATTGTTTGCAAAATTCCATATACTAGGATGATACACTCTTATGTCTACAGCTCATGAGGTGAGTCCTGTGCAGTAAGTGTATTTCTCTGTGATCTATAAAACTTTATTCTAGGACAAGCAGGGGAAATACTTTCCACTATGTACTGCTGTTACATACATGATACATTTGTGTTACACTGCATTAACTGGAGT
>NW_005076970.1:0-256 GCF_000277835.1 Geospiza fortis | reverse complement strand
TTGTGCTGCTTTTGGCTGGGCTAGAGTTTATTTTCTTCACAGAAGCTACTATGGGGCTGTGTTTTGGATTTTGTGTTGTAAACAGTGCTGGTATCACAGGGATGTTGTTGTTACCACTGAGCAGGGCTTGCACAGCGCCCACACTGCCTGACCAGTGAGCAGGCTGGGGGTGAGGGACAGGGGACAGTCAGGACAGCTGACCCCAAGTGACCAGGGGGACATTCCATGCCATATGGAGTCATGCTCAGCATATAAA
>NW_005076969.1:0-256 GCF_000277835.1 Geospiza fortis | reverse complement strand
GGCCCCTCCTGGACACCGGATCACAGCTGAGCAGGGCAGGGTCACTGCGGTCCACTGTGTCCCCATGTCCCTGATGTCCCCATTAATGTCCCCAGATGCCGCGGATCTGGCTGGATTACTGCCACTTCCTGTCCCCAATGTCCCCAGAGTCCCCAGTGTCCCCAATGTCTCCAGTATCCCTGAATGTCCTGAGGGTCCCCATGTCCCCTGGCTGTCCCCAATGTCCTTGATGTCCCCTGGCTGTCCCTGATGTCCC
>NW_005076968.1:0-256 GCF_000277835.1 Geospiza fortis | reverse complement strand
CTTGGGATATGCAGGAAATTATTTTAGTTCTAGACTGCTATCAAATGAAAAAAGAAAGGTTAAATGAAAATTTGAGCCCCTTTTTTGCTTGTGCAAAATAGTCATTACCCAGCTGAAGAGACAAAATTATCAAGCACCAGTTACGAGTTCACTTCTAACTAATGGAAAAGGTCTAAGGTTGGAAGTTTTAGTGTTGATTCCCCTTAAAACTTGAGGGCAATGGCTTTTCAAATGTTGCAGAATTCCTATGACTGTG
>NW_005076967.1:0-256 GCF_000277835.1 Geospiza fortis | reverse complement strand
CCATGCAATAAGTGCAATATAGCATGGCCATGTAATATATGCATTATAACATGACTGTGTAATAAGTGCACTATAGCAGAGCCATGTAAGAAAGTGATTTATAGCATGGCCATGTAATAAGTGCGTTATAGCATGGCCATGCAATAAGTGCAATATAGCATGGGCATGCAATACGTGTGTTACAGCTTGGCCATGTAATAAACGCAATACAGCATGGGCATGCAATAAGTGCATTATAGCATGGGCATGTAATAAG
>NW_005076966.1:0-256 GCF_000277835.1 Geospiza fortis | reverse complement strand
TAAATAATTGCACACCAACAGAAACATTTATCCTGGTAACAAATTTAGATGTAAAGGCCAATTCAATTTCTTCTACAGCCTTCTTTGCTGCAGCAGTCAAATGTCTCTCATTGGTAGAGGAAGTTATCCCTGACAGTAAGTCATACAAAGGTTGCAGTTGATGATTAGTTATCCTCAAGTATGGTCTAAGCCATCCTATTGCACCAACCAATTTCTGTATGTCAACAGAGGTTTTAATTTCAATGTCCAATTTTAC
>NW_005076965.1:0-256 GCF_000277835.1 Geospiza fortis | reverse complement strand
TTAGATTGGATATCAGGAAAAGGTCCTTTACCTAAAAGGTTGCTGGGCACTGGAACAGGAGCAGGTTCCCCAGGGATGTGATCATGGCACCAAGCCTGTCAAGTACTAGGACAATGTTCTTTGGGACATGGTGATTTTTGGCTTGTGCTGTAAATACCCAGGAGCTGGACTCAATGACCTGTGGATGTTGATTATCTGGACTTCAGCAAAACCACTGAAACCATCTTCTATGGCATACTCCTGGAAAAGCTGGCAG
>NW_005076964.1:0-256 GCF_000277835.1 Geospiza fortis | reverse complement strand
CCTGGGTGTGACAGCATTGGGGTTTGTCTGATTCCAGTCTGCTGCCTCACAAATTGCTCAGATGGACCCAGAACCACGCAGGACAGTGGTACGGGTTGAACCAGAGAATGGGCTCTTTTCCTGCATGGCACTGGATGTGCTCCTGCTGACTGCAGCTAGGTGATAAAAGTTATTTGGAACCAGCTGATAACGAAGAACTCCAAACATTGGCATAACTGGCACAAAGGAGCTGTACACTGCTTTGTGCTACGAGTAC
>NW_005076963.1:0-256 GCF_000277835.1 Geospiza fortis | reverse complement strand
TCTCAATTTCCTCACCGATAACAGCTGCCTGAGGAACTCTGCCATTGTGAAGCCCTCCCATTTTCCACAAGCCTTCCCACAGCTTGTCATGGGCCATGTCAACTTATGGGGTATTGTTCTAAAGATGAGCTGTTCAAAGCCAAAAGTTCACATTATCTATCTCCAAAATCATCTTTATCCATGGGAACAGAGATCTTCATCTTCTCCCTGGGGACACAGGGTCTCATCACTCTTTCTCTGTTCAAACTTCTCATGG
>NW_005076962.1:0-256 GCF_000277835.1 Geospiza fortis | reverse complement strand
TCTGGAGAATTTCTACTCTGTCTCACATCTTTATCTCTTAAAGAACCAGATTTACAAGGCTTGTTTTGCATGGTGAAGGGGAATGAGGCCAGTGAGTGGTGCAGAGACCTTGGTGCTCTTCTGTGCCTCACTGAAACAACATCGGACCTTGAGACCTTTGCTTCACTCTACACATCCTTCAGTTGTGTAGTCCTGCTGTTTTGACAGTGGGTAGAGTCAGAGACAGACACAGAAGCCTCAGAAAAGAAATGTAAAC
>NW_005076961.1:0-256 GCF_000277835.1 Geospiza fortis | reverse complement strand
TTAGGGACTGTTGTTTTAGTCAGATAGGTTTTTCAAAACAGGCTTCCAACGATGCAGAAAAGATTAGTGAAAACAAAATTCACTCTCCTCCCACATATTGTACACAAATAGATAGATAAAATAGATAGATAAAAGTAAAAAGCTCAATTCTCCAGCAGTATCTGAAGAGGTTTTTTTAACCTTTGTCTTGCAGAACATAAATGAACATTCATGATATAATACCAGAACTACTTACCTGTCTAAATAGTTAACAATA
>NW_005076960.1:0-256 GCF_000277835.1 Geospiza fortis | reverse complement strand
GGCATAAATTTCTGACTTGACCCAAAGCCCTGGCATGTGCCGATGAGGTCTTGGCTTGGCAAGCACAGGAGTTGGCTTGGCCCAACTATGCCTTGGCTTGGCCAAAGTCTTGACTTGGCATAAATTTCTGACTTGACCCAAAGCCCTGGCATGTCCCAGTGAGGTCTTGGCTTGGCCCAGCCATGCCTTGGCTTGGCCCAACGTGGTCTTGGCTTGGCCAAAGTCTTGACTTGGCATAAATTTCTGACTTGACCCA
>NW_005076959.1:0-257 GCF_000277835.1 Geospiza fortis | reverse complement strand
TTTTTTGGGATTTTGAGGATTTTTTTTGAATTGTGGAGAATTCGGGGGAATTTGGGTGGAAATTTGGGATTTTTGGCGATAATTTTTGTGGAATTTGGGGAAATTTTTTGGTGGCATTTTGGGAGAAATTCAGGAGATTTTGGTGGAATTTTTTGGAATTTTGGGAGAATTTGGGGGGAATTTCGGGAATTTTTGAATTTTGGGGAAATTTGGGCAAATTTTAAAGAGATTTTTGAGAATTTTGGGGGAATTTTGGG
>NW_005076958.1:0-257 GCF_000277835.1 Geospiza fortis | reverse complement strand
CCAAAATGAGCTCTTGGGTCATCACAACGTGGTTTTGGACACCAAAATGGTGTTTCGGTGGTCAAAATAACTTGGGTCACCTAAAGGTGGTTCTGGACACTAAAATGGTCTTTAGGTGGTCAAAATCATCTCTTGGGTCAGCAAAATGTGGTTTTGGACACCAAAATGGTCTTCTGGTCACTGAAACGGTCTGGGGTCAGCCAAATGCAGTTTTGGACGCCACAATGCGCTCTTGGGTCATCCAAATGTGGTTTTGG
>NW_005076957.1:0-257 GCF_000277835.1 Geospiza fortis | reverse complement strand
AAGACCAATCAGGTCCTGTGTGAACAATCCTGTCTATAAATATGTGTGATGTTCAATAAACTTCACTCTATGCCTTTCTGAATTCATCTTGGAGTCCGTGTGCCTCTTTCAGCCATTCCTAACTCAACAGCCACATCTGGTGACCCCTCTGTGCAGTGCAAGATGAACGGGACACTTTGGGTGTACCCAGCCAGGAGACGCCTCGGGCGGCCCCGTCGCTCCTCACAGGATGGACTGGACACCCTCTGTCCTCCATT
>NW_005076956.1:0-257 GCF_000277835.1 Geospiza fortis | reverse complement strand
TCCAATCTCTTCTGTGTCCCAGCTCAGCGGCAATGATAGAAACAAGGTGCGTTTGGGGAAATGATGGGGATGGGGACATGGGGACAAAAGTTCATTTTTTTATGATTTTAATTGCTAAAACTTCAGATGTTTTGAGAGACAATTACTCCCACAGACCAAATAATTTCATTTTCCACTATTCTGAAAAGGATTTTCTTCTTTGTAGAAACTGAATTACTTTAAAAACTTAAGAAATATGAAGTCCTCAGTAGAATAAA
>NW_005076955.1:0-257 GCF_000277835.1 Geospiza fortis | reverse complement strand
GAAGGGGTTAAAAATGGGAGGATTCGCGGAAAAAACGGAAAAAATTGGGGAGAAATAACGAAAAAACGGTGAAAAAATGAGAAAAACGGGGAAGAAATGAGAAAAAATGGGGAAGAAATGGGGAAGAAGGGGTTAAAAATGGCAGTTTGGGGGTGGAGGTTGAGCATCGACATGAAGGGGTTAAAATGGTGAAAAATTGGGGAAAAGGGAGAAAAAATGGTGAAAAAACAGAAAAAATATGGGGACAAATGGGAAAA
>NW_005076954.1:0-257 GCF_000277835.1 Geospiza fortis | reverse complement strand
AAAAAGAAACAAAAAGTGGGGAAAAAAAGCATCAAAAAGTGGGAAAAAAACAACAAAAAGTGGGAAAAAAGCAACAAAAAATGGGAAAAAAGCAACAAAAAGTGGGAAAAAAGCGGAGTTTGTGGCTGTGAACTTGTTGGGGTTTCAGCAAAACTTGACTTTGCCGTTGGGTTCGGTATCCTTGACTGAGCAACCGCAATTCCCGATTCCCGACCCTTTTTGCGGTTGGGTTTTGGGGTATTTTGAATTATTTTGGG
>NW_005076953.1:0-257 GCF_000277835.1 Geospiza fortis | reverse complement strand
CCTTCCATGCAGGCAAGGCAATGCAAACCACGTGTAGGCAGTTGCAGGCAAGTCAAGGGAGCACTTGGCAAGGCCGGAGCAGAGAGGGGAAAGCAAATGGAATGGTAGGTGAGAGAAGGCTCAGAAGTTCTAGGCAAGGTTGGGGATAGGAGGGTAAGGCCAGTGATGGGTAGGTCAGGCAGAAGCAGGGAGGGCTAGGCAAGGCTCTGGAGGAAAACAGTAGCAGGTCAAGGGTGGGGCATGGGCATGCAAGGGAA
>NW_005076952.1:0-257 GCF_000277835.1 Geospiza fortis | reverse complement strand
ATGATTTTTAAGGTCTCTTTGAACCCAAATCAGAATGACAGGAGTCATTCTGTTATTACATGAGTCTGTGACTCTGTGACTCTGTGAATCTATGGTTCTATGATTCTATTATATCATGGTTCTATGATTCCATGATTCTTTGATTTGGTGATTTCATAATTCCATGATTCTGCAATTCCATGATTTCATGGTGTCATGGTTCTATGAGTCTATGATGTCATGGCTCTATGATTCTAGGACGTCATGGCTCTGATTCT
>NW_005076951.1:0-257 GCF_000277835.1 Geospiza fortis | reverse complement strand
AACTGGTGCTGGGAAAAGCAGTGAAAGCACTGCAATTGTTTATGCAGGTTAATGTCCCAGCCCATTTCATTCAGTCACAGAGCTAAGCTTATACAGTACCTGGGAACAATTTGCAAGGAGACATAACACCCAGATTTCATCTAGCATTTTCAACAACTTTTATTTTATCACTAACATTGACTTTGGGTTACTGCTGAGAGATGGGCAGATATGGCGAGAGCAGGAGGTTAGGCATGAGATCCCACTAAAGCTGGCAC
>NW_005076950.1:0-257 GCF_000277835.1 Geospiza fortis | reverse complement strand
TCTGGGGATGCTGAGGGGATTTGGGGGTTCTGGGCAGGCTTCAGCCTCCCCAGAGTGGGATCTGGAGCATCCCGTTAAATTTTAGGGAATTTTGAGGGGTTTTTGGGGTGTTTGAGGGTGTCCTTGAGGGGTTTTGGGATTTCTTCAGGATTTGGGATCCCCTATGAGCTTTAGACCATTTTTAAAACCTCCCGGCCCCAATTCCCCTCCTTTTAACCCCAAATTTTCTCTTCCAGCTCCCACCCCCCCCCAACCTG
>NW_005076949.1:0-257 GCF_000277835.1 Geospiza fortis | reverse complement strand
AAAAAACCTGAAGCACCTTTAGATAACACAGATCATACCTTTCATAAAATCGTTTAGGCTGGAAAATACTCTTAAGATTATTCCAACATCACAATTAAGAAAGCATCAGTTCTCTCCAACTGCTCAAGTGCAGTCTGGTGATCTTTGCAGAAGACAGTTTATTTTGGCCAATGTGGTGTTACCAAATTTCAAGTGTGTACTGGAGACAGCAGTGAGAGGAAAAAACAGAAAAATATTTTCTGCAGAAAATGTAGCGG
>NW_005076948.1:0-257 GCF_000277835.1 Geospiza fortis | reverse complement strand
GTGTCCCCGTCCTAGATCCATCCACGGATCCTTCTCCTGGGCCCTATCCCCTCCCAGATCCGTGTCCCCTCTCCTGGGACTTTGTCCCCTCTCCCGGATCTGTGTCCCCCTCCCAGCGCCATGTCCCCACCTGTGACATTGTCCCCTCTCCCGGGGCCATGACTCCTCTTCATCCCTGTGTCCGTGTCCCCTTCTCTGGCTCCGTGTCCCCTTCTCCAGGTCCATGTCCTCTCTCCTGGCTCCGTGTCCCCTTCTCC
>NW_005076947.1:0-257 GCF_000277835.1 Geospiza fortis | reverse complement strand
ATGGCTTTGGATTCTACCTCCCTTCAAGACCTTGATGAATGCTTTGTTCATTTATAAAGTGGTGGTAAAACCAGGGAAGGCAACATATAAGGAAGTAGAAAAAATTGTGAATGAGCTTAATATATAAATTTTAGAAATAAATTTGGAAAATCCCCTCAAATTAATGAGATTTTGTCACACCTGATATTGCCCTGCTGTTGTTAAAAATACAGAGCTAACTGAAAGAAAAATTCAGAGCTGGCTGAAAGCTTCAACAG
>NW_005076946.1:0-257 GCF_000277835.1 Geospiza fortis | reverse complement strand
AAAAAAAAAATCTTAAACTTTTTTTCCTTATTAAGGTGACAAAGGAGATGTTCTTTACTGCAACCCACTCCCAGTCCAGCAGGGAAGTGTGGAAATCCCCAGCCCTAATTAAAGGCATTTCCCACAAAATATGACATCCTAGGAAATATTTCAGGTGCTTTGGCCACCACACAAATTGCATCCCTACCTCCTTGTGAGGTGACAAAGGCCAGATCCTCATCTCAGATCCCTCTTTTTGAGGAGAGGTGATGACTGAA
>NW_005076945.1:0-257 GCF_000277835.1 Geospiza fortis | reverse complement strand
TATTTCTGCCACTGTGGACAACAACAGGATGATTCTGGACATTGACAACAGCAAGATGACTGCCGATGACTTTAGAATGAAGTGAGTAGCTCCCTCTGAACCTTACCTCTCTTGTGTCACAAATTTTATGAAACTCATGAGTGCAGGTGGATGAAGCCCTGTGTAAAGTGGTGTGATCAAGCCTACATATCGTAATGAAATGAGTGTGCAATGCTTTGCTTTCCTTTGGTACAGGTATGAGAATGAGCTGGTCATCC
>NW_005076944.1:0-257 GCF_000277835.1 Geospiza fortis | reverse complement strand
GCTGGATGTAGCACTGCAGGTGGGGTCTCACAAGAGAGAAGAGGAGTAGAATCGCCTCCTTGCCCTGTTGCCTACACTGCTTTCAATGCAGCCCAGGATACAACTGGTTTTTGGGCTGCAAGTTCTGACTTTTGGGTCAGTCTCTTCTCCACTATTATCTCCAAGGCCTTCATTGTAGGGCTGATCTTAACTCATTCATTGCCCAGCCTGTAGTGATGCTGAAGGTTGCTCTGACCCAGGTGCAGCACTTGGCCTTG
>NW_005076943.1:0-257 GCF_000277835.1 Geospiza fortis | reverse complement strand
GCCCTAGCAATCCCATGGCCTGCTACAGACTGTAGGACCACAAGGATTCTAGATTAACCCTCCTCTTCACCATCATGAACCTATGGATGTGATAGAAAATTAAAACAGCAGCATAACAGTAAATATGTACTGTGGACTGTCCAGAGGCTCTTGCAAAAGAATTTGCATCAGGATAAAGAGAAGGGGAGAATTAAACAAGTCCCTTGTTTGACATAAGCACAAGCTATTCCCATAAGTAAACAAGTACTTAGCACAGA
>NW_005076942.1:0-257 GCF_000277835.1 Geospiza fortis | reverse complement strand
GTCTCTTCTCCCAGGAAACCAGTGACAAGGAAAGAGAACATAGACTTGAGCTGCACCAGAGGAGGCTCATATTGGACATCAGGTTGATGTCCTGATCAAGAAAGGGTTGTTAAGCATGGGATGGACTGCTCATGGAGGTGGTGGAGTCAATGCCCATGGAAGTGCTCAAGAAAAAAATAACCGTGGCACTTAGTGCTATGGTCTAGCTAACAAGGTTGCTAGTCAAAAGTTCTTGGAGATCTTTTCCAACCTAAATG
>NW_005076941.1:0-257 GCF_000277835.1 Geospiza fortis | reverse complement strand
GACAGGGACGGGGACAGGGGACGCAGAGAGGGACAGGGACGGTGACAGTGCCTGGGGACAGGGACAGGGTGAGGGACAGGGTCAGGGGACAGCGACAGGGACAGTGCCATGGCCTGGGGACAGCGAGAGGGACAGAGACAGTGACAGTGCCATGGCCTGGGGACAGCGAGAGGGACAAAGACAGTGACAGGGAGAGGGGACAGGGACAGCACTGTGGTCTGAGGACAGGGACAGGGACGGGGTCAGGGGGCTCAGGA
>NW_005076940.1:0-257 GCF_000277835.1 Geospiza fortis | reverse complement strand
TTCAATGATTTTCAGATACATTTTCTCAGCTGCATCAAGGCCCCAGAGGAAATCAAGATGTCCCCATGTAGGAAAATGCTCATGGTAAATGAGATTAGTGATCCGAGGAAGCAGCCTTGCTATGTCTTTTGGATCTGCAAATTTGTCCTGTCCACCACTCCAAACAGCAGTTGGTACCTTTATCTCCTCTATCTTGTACTCAGGAGGAGCAGTCTGTAAGACAGGGAGGAGACCTGAGTGAGTGCTGCTGTATCAAA
>NW_005076939.1:0-257 GCF_000277835.1 Geospiza fortis | reverse complement strand
TTTTTTTTTTTAAATGACAGCCCAGGGTTTTATGATTGTGCTTTTTACACAACAACTCAATGGGCTTTGGCACCATCTGCCAGGACTTTTGCTTTGTTTAACTTCATGCAGTCAGAGTAAACTGGAAACAGGGATGGGAAATTTTGCCTCTTCTTCTCACACTGTTTCTGGCCATTTAACTAGACCATCATGCTCCTTAGCATGAGGACAATGCTTTCATTTTTGGCCTGAATACTTGTCTGCACAGAGTAGAAGCG
>NW_005076938.1:0-257 GCF_000277835.1 Geospiza fortis | reverse complement strand
GGCTGGGGAGGCTGTGGGGAATGGGGGTGTCTGGCTGTGCCCCCCAACACTTTCACTTTCTCTCTCCTGTGGCAGAAGGAAGAGGCCGTTTGACACCATTCTCACATGGGGTGGTGGATTCTCTCCTGGGGGGCACATCCAGGGGGCTCCTGTCCTGGGGGAATCCTGTCCCAGGGGGGACCCATGTTGGACAAGGGGGTCCTGTCCTGGGGCGTGGCAGCTCCGGGGGACTCCAGACTTCTCCATTCTTGCTCGTC
>NW_005076937.1:0-257 GCF_000277835.1 Geospiza fortis | reverse complement strand
ATCAGCCTGGTCTCTGATGGGCAGTGACCTGCCTGCTGGGTGAGGGACAGGCTGTGGCTGTGCCTGCACTCCAGCAGAGCCTTTGGCTCCATCTCCCACAGCATCTCCTGGAAAAGCTGCAGCTCAGGGCCTGGGCAGGTTCATCCTCTCTGGGCTGGGAACTGGCTGAGGGCCTGGCCCAGAGGGTGCTGGGGATGGGGCCGCATCCAGCTGGGAGCTGCCCACCGTGCTGTGCCCAGGGATCAGTGCTGGGTCAG
>NW_005076936.1:0-257 GCF_000277835.1 Geospiza fortis | reverse complement strand
TGAGTCTCTGTTCAAGTCCTTTGCAGACAGGCTCAGGGAGAGCCTTGTGTTCCTCATGCCACACAATGGGTGCTAGGGTCCCTGGGCACACACAGAAGGGGGTGGAAGTCCCTTCACAAGGGACTCCTTCAGAAAGGGGTTTCACGTGCTTTGAGGTGTTTGATGTGATGGGAAATATCCCCGGTTTATTTAGGTGAGGAGATGTCCATGGCTGAGGTTGCACAGAACTAGGAGAAATTGTTTGGGCAGCAGAATTT
>NW_005076935.1:0-257 GCF_000277835.1 Geospiza fortis | reverse complement strand
ACAGCAGTTCCACAAAGTAGTTCATTTCTAAGGGAATTTTTTCTTATCGTCTCTGGTCACCAGTGTAGTAAATAGTCATTGGGGGAAAAGTCATCTCATCCACTGTGTCTAGGGAAGTATCTTAAAATTGAGATGTTTGAGGATTCCAATGAAAAAGTATATCTTCTAATGATATTCACCTTCTTCAACAGATCCTGAGATAGGAAGATGAAAGTTCAGGGAAGAAAGAGTCTTATAAAGACTGTTGCTTGATTTTT
>NW_005076934.1:0-257 GCF_000277835.1 Geospiza fortis | reverse complement strand
AAAAATTAGCAAATCCAAACCTGTGATATTTTGAGAACATCAGCGTGGCCACATGAACATTATGATGCTGAAGTGACAGCACCATGCTGCATTTTCCATAGCAATGTACAGAGCCTTCCATCAGAAATCCAGTAGCCTTCCATCAGAAGACCAATGCTCCATTAATAAATGACTGGTCAAAAAGCTCTTTCACATCTACTGTTTTTTTTCTAGACCCAATCTATTGGCATTATTATTGTGCCTAATTTTAAGATTTT
>NW_005076933.1:0-257 GCF_000277835.1 Geospiza fortis | reverse complement strand
CTCTGAAACAGGCAAACACTATTTTAGGAGACCAAATCCTCCCCATACACCCCCAAGTGGGGTCAAAATCCAGCAGAGCTGAATGCTACTCAACACTGAAGCAAGGCTTTATCAGAAATTGCTGAATCACAGTTCCTAGAAAGGGGTGTTGGGGATGGGGGTGGAAATATCTTGCCTCTTCTGTGCAGGGACGCTCAGGACAGTGAATGCTATCATCTCTCCCTGCCCTTTGTAACAGCCAGGACCTGAAAGGCAGC
>NW_005076932.1:0-257 GCF_000277835.1 Geospiza fortis | reverse complement strand
ATGGCCCCTGTGCCCCCAGCCACCCCTGAGCACGGAGCTCCTAGTGTTTGGAGCCATGGCCAATCCATTAACGCCTCTGACCCAGAGCTCCTCAGTGGCTGGAGGATGCTCAGGATGGTGCTTTGGGGGTGGCTGCCCTTTGTGGGTGATGGGATAGTCCAGGATGCAGTCGAGGCTCAGTGGTTTGGGCTGCACCCCACTAAGGGTCTCCTCAGTCTGTGCCAGAGAGCTGGCCTGCAGTCAGCTCTGCTCCCTGA
>NW_005076931.1:0-257 GCF_000277835.1 Geospiza fortis | reverse complement strand
AAAAGTTAAAGTATAGATTGGTTCTACAGTATTAAGATGCTTAGCAAAGTATATAATGCATTGTAACCAAAACCAAAAGGTTTCTAAGCCTAACTCTCAAGGATCATTGAGTCAAACTCTGAGCCCTGCACAGGACAGCCCCAAGAGTCACACCATGTGCCTGATAGCAGTTCTACTCTAGTAGGCTTGGTGCTGTTATAAATGAGTAATGCGATGGTTGGCTCTCACAGTTAAGAGATTAATATTATGTGTATGTT
>NW_005076930.1:0-257 GCF_000277835.1 Geospiza fortis | reverse complement strand
TGCTTTTTCTATCCCTTATGTGTATGAGTTCAAATAGTCTTGACATATAGATGATATATTCAGTTTGGATGAGACAGCAGTACAGAGTGAACATACTCTTGGAATAAAACAATGCTTTGTTGTGCAACACATGAATTTTTTGTTGAATTTTTGTCATACCTGTCATGTACACTATATTAGGTTAATGTGAGAGAGACACAAGGAGGTAGACTGGAATATTGGAATGGGTGTGGTGCACAGGCAAGGTCTGTGGCAGG
>NW_005076929.1:0-257 GCF_000277835.1 Geospiza fortis | reverse complement strand
TCTACAGCTACCTGAAAGGAGGCTGTGGTGATACAGAGGGGCTCAGCCTCCTCTCCCCTGTAATGGGGAAGGCTTAGAATAGATATTTGGAGAAATTTCTTCATAGAAATGGTTGTCAAGCCTGCTCAGGAAAGTGGTAGCATCAGCATCCTGAAAGTTTTCAAAAAACCCATGTGGATACAGGTCTTGAAGACATGGGTTGGTGGTCAATTTGTTTTGATGCTAGTGATAGTTGGACTTGATGATCTTGGATGTCT
>NW_005076928.1:0-257 GCF_000277835.1 Geospiza fortis | reverse complement strand
ATACCCCAAATCCAATCCTAAAAGATCACAAATCCGGGATCCAAACCAATCCCAAAGCCCAGACCCCTACTGGATCTCCAAAAACAATCCATAAAAACCAATTCCAAATCAGGGTCCTGGCAGGGAAATGGATAGGGATAGTGGGACAGGACTGGGGACACTGGGGGGAACACTGGGACAGGGTGGGGGACACTGGGGTGAAACTGGTGGCACTGGGATGGTGACATTGGTATGGGGAAAATGGGGCGATGGCACTG
>NW_005076927.1:0-257 GCF_000277835.1 Geospiza fortis | reverse complement strand
GCTGCCGCTGCCCCACCCCCACTGCTTCTTCATCACTGCTCCGAGTTTCTGCTACACAGTAGCTCCGCACCCCCAGCCTGCCGAGACGTCCTGCAGGTTTCAGCCACAGCTCTGGAGTTTCTGATACATCTCGTCCACCAGCCTAGGATCTTTGCTCATTCTTGTCGTTCCAGCTTGGGGCTCCTGAGACTCCTGCTGGGGCACCGGGATTGACTGCCCCAGGGGTTTGGGAAGCAAAGCCTCTCTTCCATCCCTTC
>NW_005076926.1:0-257 GCF_000277835.1 Geospiza fortis | reverse complement strand
AAGAAAGACACTGAGGTGCTGGAGAGTATTCAGAGAAGGGCAACGGAACTGGTGAAGGGTCTGGAGTACATGTCTTATGAGGAACAGCTGAGGGTGTTCAGTCTGGAGAAAGAGAGGTTCACAGGAGACCTTAACACTCTCTACAGTTACCAAAAAGGAGGTTGTAGTGAGGTGGGGGTGATCTCTTCTCACAACTAGCAAGCAAGAGGGAGAGAGGGAAAGGCCTCAACTTGTGCCAGGGGAGGTTCAGATTAGAT
>NW_005076925.1:0-257 GCF_000277835.1 Geospiza fortis | reverse complement strand
CCAAAGTGGAGAGGACCCTGGTTTATGTGGGAGCCAAACCTGCTGAAGAAGCTCTCACACATCTTCACCAAGGTGGGGTTGTCTTCTTCCTGACTGCAGCTCAACAGCTGCTCCATGTCTTGCAGCTCCCGCAGAGCCGCATCCGAGAGGCGAAGCTGATGCCTTTGGAAGTAGCAGGAGGCCAGAGGGATGTACTGGTACTTGGTGGTGCAAAAGTAGCTCTGCTCAGAGTGGGACAGGTGGGTGTCCTGTGACTG
>NW_005076924.1:0-257 GCF_000277835.1 Geospiza fortis | reverse complement strand
TTTCTGAATATTTATGATAGACACCTTTGACTAGAGGTTATATCCTGAGCTAGTCAATACAAATTTTCGTGGGACTGTTTCCCTGAAGGAGTAATTTCATTGCAGGATAAAATAATAACTCTCTTCTACATTCTCTGAATGATCACATCTCTGTACTCTTGGAACAGATTAATTTTCTTTAACAGCTGATAGGATATTTTATCCTTTTAGTATATAGAGCCATGGAAGCTGAAGGCTGGAGAGTGTTTCTGGAGTTT
>NW_005076923.1:0-257 GCF_000277835.1 Geospiza fortis | reverse complement strand
GTTTGCCAATGACACCAAGCTGTGTGGACACTGGAGGCAAGGGATGACATCTAGAGAGGCCTTAATAGGCATGAGAAGTGGACCCGTGTAAACCCTATGAAGTTCGACAAGGCTAAGTTCAAGGTCCTGAACCTGGATCTGGGCAATCCCAAGCACTAACACAGCCTGGGTGGAGAATAGATTGAGAACAGGATTAGGGGGTGAAGATGAGAAGCTTGATGTGACCTGGTAATGTGTGCTTGCAGTCCAGAAAGCCA
>NW_005076922.1:0-257 GCF_000277835.1 Geospiza fortis | reverse complement strand
TCCCCTCACGTTTCCCGCCCTTTTCTCTCCTCACGTTTCCCAGCCATTTTCTGCCCTCGATTTAAACCTTTAAATAACGGCGTAAGGAGGTTTCTTCACAATGTAAAGCCCTAAAATAGTTCGTAAAGGGAGGCTTCCCTCAATCTAAACCCTAAAACTGGCGAAAAAAGGGGGTAGTTCAGGGTGTCCCGGGGATGTTATGGGAATCCCTCGAGGTTTTGGGGGACCCAAGGGTGGTTTTGGAGGTCCCGGGGATG
>NW_005076921.1:0-257 GCF_000277835.1 Geospiza fortis | reverse complement strand
CTAGGAAGCCTGTTCCAGTGTTTGACCTCCGTCTCATGAAGAAATGCTTCCTGATCCAATCTGAACCTCCTGTGGTGCAGGTTGAAACTATTCCTTTCTGTCCTGTCACTGGGTCAGAGGGAGAAGCGATCAGAACATCCCTCTCCATTTCCCCTCTGCAGGAAGCTGCTCCAGAGAGCAATGATATCATCCCTCAGCCTCCTTCACTCCAAACTAGACAAACCCAAAATCCTCAGCTGCTCCTCATAGGACTTGTG
>NW_005076920.1:0-257 GCF_000277835.1 Geospiza fortis | reverse complement strand
CAGCCACTGCAGGTCAGACTTGTACACGTTCTAGAAGGACAGGAGAGGAAAAAACCAGCTCAGCAGCCTCCTCACTCCAAGAAATCCCAACTCCTACCAATGGATGTTCTCCTGAATGGAGCATGTTCCACTGGGTCAACCCATCAGCCACCCATTCAGTGTTTGGACCCATCTCCTAAGGCTCTCCACTGCCCTCAGAGTTTATCTTTCCCAACTCTTGGTTCTCCATAAGAAAAAACTTGACTCCATTGCCCATT
>NW_005076919.1:0-257 GCF_000277835.1 Geospiza fortis | reverse complement strand
CTTAAATTTTTCCTTTGCTCTTGGTGATGTGGAAAGACAATTATTCTTCCATCTGTAGTTATATCATTCAACTTTGTTTTCTGTGTCCTGTGTTATTCTGCCTACTACTCTCAGCATCCCTGCTCCTGCTGGTACAAGCTGTTGTCCCAGTCTGTTCCAGACGTTTAATCTGTGAATCTTGGTGTTTATTCTAAGTCCTCCTTTGCTACAGTGTCCCTGTGAGTGAGCTGCTATTGCCTTTTCTGCCCTCCCAATCC
>NW_005076918.1:0-257 GCF_000277835.1 Geospiza fortis | reverse complement strand
CTTTCCTAGATCAGCTAGGTGGGTTACTCTGTGGTAGAAGGAAATCTGGTTCGACACACAAGACTTTCCCCTCATCATCATGCTGAATGTGACCAATGACTGCATTATCCTCCAGGTGGTTTTCAGTACTGCCCAGAATATTTTTTCTGTGATTCTACTGGGCACTGAAGAGAGACTAACAGGCCTGAAATTTCCTCCTTCTTGCCCTCCTTGAAAAGTGGGAAATTTGCCAGCTTTCAGTCAGCTGGGACTTCTCC
>NW_005076917.1:0-257 GCF_000277835.1 Geospiza fortis | reverse complement strand
GGATCATTGCCATTGGAGTGGGATCACCCCCATCAAAATGAGATCGCTGCTGTCGCAATAGGATCTCTCTCATGGGAATGGGATCACTCCCATTGGAGTAGGATTGCTCCTGTCAGAACAGGATCACTCCCATTGGAACGGGATTGTTGCCATAGGAGTGGGATCGCTCCCATTGCAATAGGATCGCTCCTGTTGGAGCAGGATTGCTCCCATCACAATAGGATCGCTGCCATCAGAGTGGGATCACTCCCGTCGCA
>NW_005076916.1:0-257 GCF_000277835.1 Geospiza fortis | reverse complement strand
TTTTTTTGTTTCATTAAATTGTATTTTCTCAAAGTCATATCGTCCTGGATTTTGGTCTTCCATGGAAGATGTCTAATTAGCAGCCCAACCATACAACTGATATTGGTCACAATATTAAGGACAGAAAAAACTGTTAGCAATAATCTGTTTTGTACTCCTGCAAACAGATGCCACAGCATTACCCCTGACTTCTCCCTTCTCATGCTTGAGCACTTGGGGATGAAGGAAACTGTCTCATCTTCTGCAAAAGACTCCAG
>NW_005076915.1:0-257 GCF_000277835.1 Geospiza fortis | reverse complement strand
CACGGGGGTTTTAATTTAGTGGAAGCACTCACTCGGTTCCCAAGCCTGACTTGTCAAAGTGGATTGTGCGATGCTGTTGTGTTGCTTGTGTCAAAGAGAAAGCGGAAGGGAGAAATGAGTTAAGAAATGAGAAACACGCTTGGGGCGCAGGCTTGGCAGACACACGGAGCAGGGTGGCACCCGGCCGCTTTGCGGGAATCCCTTTTCGTGCGGGACAAAGGCGGACGCGGCTCCGCTGCGGGGCGAGCCGGGCGCTC
>NW_005076914.1:0-257 GCF_000277835.1 Geospiza fortis | reverse complement strand
CTTTCACTGGAATCCCTTCAGTGCAGCTGCAGAGTGGGCTCTGGATGGCAGCCCCAGGTCAGAGCATGCGACCTCACCACCCTTTGCATGCCAAGGGTCTGGAGACCTGTGGTACTGCAGGGTGTGAGACACTCAGAGCCAGGACAGGAGAGTAAAAAGAAAAGGAAGTTACATTCACTGAAATGTCCAGGTCTGGATGTGATTTGAATGAGCTATTGGTGATGGTGAGCTGAGTGAGAAAGCTGTGTTCCTGAGTT
>NW_005076913.1:0-257 GCF_000277835.1 Geospiza fortis | reverse complement strand
AAATCAATTTGGGTAATGATGGCCTTTTGTTCCAGTTTATCCTGCGCCAAACTCCATAGATGGTAACTCTGAACATTTCCCAGACCGCCACAGTAGAGCTTGGAACTGTCTCTCTGATTTATTGGTTGTTTCATGACACATGCATTTCTCCTATATAATCCCGTGTTTTGCTTAAAAGCCATATTATACCTGTGAATCAATCTTCTTCATTTGAACATCTAGGACAGATTCACACATCATTTCACCATTAACTAGGA
>NW_005076912.1:0-257 GCF_000277835.1 Geospiza fortis | reverse complement strand
AAAAAAAAAGTACTGTTGTAGAACAGCATTAATGCAGTTTGTTTTGTGACATTTCACAGGAGCTCCCTTCCTACCCCCATCCTTCTGGTGTCTAGCTAGGATTCCTTAGCAAAGCCATCAGCTACTTGCCTCTGTTTAGAGAGTTCAGATCCTAGAAAATCTGAAGTTTCTGCATATATACACATCCTCAGGCCACCTTTAAGGTGAAAATCTCCATCTAATCAGATTTTCTTCATTGCCAAGCCCATCTTTGCAGG
>NW_005076911.1:0-257 GCF_000277835.1 Geospiza fortis | reverse complement strand
ATGTACTGACAGGTGCAGAAGGTTTTCTGAATAAGCAGAAATACAGTTCTGTTGAGTAAAGGAAACACTGCCTTGTCTGGAGCCCTACAAGCAGAAGGCTGTTGGGTCAAACATCTCAGCAGTATACTGAGCGTCACAGAGTTTGTACCTCAGGCCAAGACCTTTCTCACATTTTGTTATCTCTAAATGCTGATGTTTCCTTCCTGCCTGATGATGTGCTTCTCTTTGCCAATATATGCTGACTGGTAGTTTGGCCT
>NW_005076910.1:0-257 GCF_000277835.1 Geospiza fortis | reverse complement strand
CTTGTGCAAAGCACTTGACACTACCCTAAGATGAGATCCTTGTCTCTAAACTGAGCAGGCATAGATTTGATGGATGGACTACCTGGTGGATGGGGAATTGGCTGAGTGGCCACGTTCCAAGAGTTGTGGTCAACGTGTCAATGCCCAAGTGGAATCCAGTGGGTAGTAACTGGTGGTGATCCTCAGGGGTCAGTATTGGGACTGGCTCTGTTTCACAGCTTTGTCAGTGGCATGGACAGTGGGATCAAGAGCACCCT
>NW_005076909.1:0-257 GCF_000277835.1 Geospiza fortis | reverse complement strand
TTTAGGGAAGGGATTTAGGGAAGGAAATCGATTTAGGGAAGGGATTCAAGGATGAGATTCAGGGAATGGATTTAGGAAAGCGTTTTAGGGAAGGGATCTAGGGAATGGAATCGGGAAAGGGATTTAGGGAAGGGATTCATGGAAGGGGTTTAGGGAAGGAAAGGAATTTTAGGGAAGGGATTTAGGAAAGGGATTTTGGGAAGGGATTCAGGGAAGAGATTCAGGGAAGAGATTTAGGGAAGGAAAGGGATTTAGGG
>NW_005076908.1:0-257 GCF_000277835.1 Geospiza fortis | reverse complement strand
GAGGGAGTTAGGGTTAGGGAAAAGTTCTTGTGAAACCTCTGAAGCTGAGAGATTTCGAGGCCCAGGTGTGTTAAACAGCAACTGAATAAAACCCACTCCACAGTATGCTGGGAAAGCACTTTCTCCTTCTCCGAGCACTGCTGTACTTTCTGTAGCTCCCTCTTTAAAGTTCCTGTTAAATTGTCTCTGTCTGCACACTCAGAGTGCAAATGATTTAACTATTTGCTGGCACCAGCTATGGTATCCTGAGCTTTTTT
>NW_005076907.1:0-257 GCF_000277835.1 Geospiza fortis | reverse complement strand
GGACAGCAGGGACAGAGGGGACAGAGGAGACAGCAGGGACAGGGACATCAGGAACAGAGGGGACAGCAGGGACAGGGACATCAGGGACAGCAGGGACAGGGACAGCAGGGGGGACATAGGGACATCAGTGGGGACAGACAGAGGGACCTTCACAGGCCACCCACAACAGCTCCTGTCCCCAAGGCCACCCATGGGACCCTCCTGTCCCCTCCCTGTCCCCAGGGTCACCCATGGGACCCTCCCTGTCCCCAAGGTCC
>NW_005076906.1:0-257 GCF_000277835.1 Geospiza fortis | reverse complement strand
ACTGTGGTTTGTCAGTTGGTTTATTTAGAGCAGAAGTTTTTTGGCTGTTTTGAGTTCTCCTTGCACCAAATCAGCTGTAACAGGCTCACATAACAGTAAGTGGAGGACTATGAAAATACGTGAAAAACCCAAAGATAATCAGTATTGTTAATAGAGCAGATAGCATCTAGGAATATTTTTACTAGCAGGTGAATGACAGCATTTTTATTGATGACAAATGCTGTCATTGGTGTCACTGTTATTAACACAAAAAAAAT
>NW_005076905.1:0-257 GCF_000277835.1 Geospiza fortis | reverse complement strand
AGAGAACTTTGGCAGAAGTTTAGAGCAACATTCAATCAACATAAAACATTCTGCCAAGCCTTAACTTGGCAAACTCTAAGTCTGATCAACTTAGCAAACTCCAATCAATCTAAGTTTAAGTTACTCAAACTTTGAGAAGAAGGCATTATAAGAAGGAGAGGAAAGAGAAAAAGAGAAAGAGAGAAAAGATGCAGAAAAGAATGAATGTAGCTACCACTGCTGGCTTCCAGTGATCTTTCAGCTGATATAAAATCCAA
>NW_005076904.1:0-257 GCF_000277835.1 Geospiza fortis | reverse complement strand
GTCCCTTTCCCTTTGAATTTAATAGCCTCCTGTCTTCTCAAATTTTTCTAAAAGTATGCACTACTCCAAAGGCATATTTTGAGTCTGTATATATTGTTCTTCTGTGTTAATATTTCTAGAACTCGTTTTAAGACATATAACTCACATGCTTGGCCTGACCAGTTAAAAGGTAACTTTCCCTTTTCTATGGCCACTAACTCTTCATCTACTATAGCATACTCAGACACTCCGTGCCCCTGGATTACCCTTGAGGATCC
>NW_005076903.1:0-257 GCF_000277835.1 Geospiza fortis | reverse complement strand
GGGAAGCTCCTTACCAGCGGGAAGCCCGTCTCAGGGTAAGGTGCAGCTTAGCAAGAGGGCTCTGTGTGGAGAGAGCTGATGTGGCTAGCAAAGGAGCAGGTGGAGTGTCCTCTTGCATCCATGTGCTGTAGGTTTTTGAACTGATCGAAAGGAACGGGCCCCCAAAACTGCAGAACCCCAGGCACCACTCGGCTCTCCTGCGCGACTTCCTCCGCTGCTGCCTGCAGGCAGACGAGGACAGGCGCTGGTCTGCCCAG
>NW_005076902.1:0-257 GCF_000277835.1 Geospiza fortis | reverse complement strand
TTTTTGATGTCGCTGCTAGAGGATGAAGTGGGTTCTCTTGTCAGTTCACAGCTAAAGCAGCCTGAGCTCTCCTTGTCACTTCCTGTGTCTGTCAGGCCTGGCAAAGGTGTTGGGAAAATCCTCTCAGCTGCAGGTTGGGAACTGCAGGCAGCTGCTGCTGGGCTGTGCTGCAGCTGGGAGAGGAGCAGGGCTGCAGGCCAGGGCAGCAGGGGACTGTCACTCTCTGTCCCCTCAGGTGACACCCCACCTGCAGAGCT
>NW_005076901.1:0-257 GCF_000277835.1 Geospiza fortis | reverse complement strand
GGGCATCATCCCATTGGGAACCCTCTGGGACACTCACATCTCTCTCCAAGGACAGCTCCTGGGATCTCTCATCTTCTTCCCATCCCAGCTCCTGCTGCCCACGCACATCTACTTTCCATTCAGACACCACCTGGGTTGTCACACATTCTTCCCGTTCCCAGACCTCTTGGTACATCTCACTGTCCGACAGAGGAGATACAACTGACACCAAGAAGGGCTGCAAGCATCAGCACTTCATTAGTCCCCAGTACAACCTT
>NW_005076900.1:0-257 GCF_000277835.1 Geospiza fortis | reverse complement strand
AACCCAAAGCATTCCATGATTCCATGAATGTTTGGAAAAGTGGGGCTTTAAGCCGCCTCACCAGCGCCTGATTTCTCAGCAGGTTCCTGCAGACAGAACTTTCTCTGCTTTGATAAAAGCTGAGGGGCAGAGAAGTAAGAACCAATATTTTATGTTTGTCTCCATTTCTTCGTGGTGAAATCCTGAAATCCTGAGACCATTTAAATGCCCAGCAAAACTCCCCCTTCCCGAGGTGATCCCTGGCACCAGGAATGTGC
>NW_005076899.1:0-257 GCF_000277835.1 Geospiza fortis | reverse complement strand
CACTGTGGACAGAAGGGCAGAAGTGGTGGCAGTAGCTTTTTCTTTTTGGCGCCCTGCATGACAGGTGCTGAGTGGAGCTGGCAGCAGGTGCGACTCGCGTGGTGCAGGTGGAAACCACACGACCAGCAGCAAGAGGCATGGCAAGCAATCCCCCAATGTGGAGCTGGCACGAGATCAACCTTTCAGCACTGTGGAACTCTATAAGAACTTTTCAATTAACAGAGCTTGAGAACAAATGAACCTACAGACACCAATTC
>NW_005076898.1:0-258 GCF_000277835.1 Geospiza fortis | reverse complement strand
TAGCCTTTTAAGCTAAAGAAAGAGGGCACTCCCCCTCCTTAATGACATGCCCCAACTAAACCCCCACCCCTGATTTTTTATCATGCTCACCTCATGACTCACCCTCTCCCTAATCATCCAACCCAAACTCCTAACCTTCCTATCAATAAACCCACCCTCTAATAAACCACCCGTCACCCCAAACACCACCCCCTGAACCTGACCATGAACATAAGTTTCTTCGACCAATTCTCAAGCCCATCCCTCCTAGGAATCCCA
>NW_005076897.1:0-258 GCF_000277835.1 Geospiza fortis | reverse complement strand
GTTTAAGAGGCATTTGGACAATGGCTTAACAGCATGCTGCAACTTTTGGTCAGCCCTGGGTTGGTCAGGCAGTAGGATGAGATGGTTGTTAAAGATTTCTGTTCTCTACGGTGACAGCAGGAAAATAGCATTGGGAGGACAGTGGGAGCTGGGTTTTGTTGGGAGGCAGTGCTTCTGTACTTGTCTCTGTGCTGCTGATACCCCATGCAGTGTGCCCTGACCTCTTTGCAGGTGCAGTGGTACTGTCCCATCCCCATC
>NW_005076896.1:0-258 GCF_000277835.1 Geospiza fortis | reverse complement strand
GGCACAGGTCGTAGCAGGACATCTTGGCGTGGGATGCGAGGGTGCTCTGCAAGAGAGGGCAGCCGTGGCAGGAGAGCAGCCCAGGGCAGCGCCCGAGCCACAGCCCAGGGTGCCAGGGATCCATGATCAGAAGCGCTGGCACACTTACCCTTGTTCCCGAGGAGGAGAAGGTGGCCAGGGCAGTGCTTGCTGCAGTCTGGCCCAGGCAGGGCTTTTATAGCAGCCCCGGCATTGCTCAGCTCCAGCCTGGCCAATCTG
>NW_005076895.1:0-258 GCF_000277835.1 Geospiza fortis | reverse complement strand
GGAATTTTCTAGGGGAGATTTTGGGGGAAAAGTTTGGGACATTTTGGGGGAAAAATCAGGGGGATTTGGGGAAAGATTGGGACTTTTTGGGGGAAATTTGGGAGAAAAATTTGAGTTTTTGGGGAGAAATCTGGGGAAAATTTTGAATTTTCTGGGGGAAATTTTGGGAAAAAATTGAATTTTTGGGGAGAAATTTGGGGAAAATTTTGAATGTTCTGAGGGAGGTTTTGGGGGAAAATTGGGACATTTTTGGGGAGA
>NW_005076894.1:0-258 GCF_000277835.1 Geospiza fortis | reverse complement strand
CACATCCTGCTGTTCCACAATCTGCTGTCTGGATCCCTGGATCTCAATTGTAGCCTTGCCTGGGACATCTCTCCTGATACACTCAGCTGTGACCAGAGATCCTTGTTAACCGCTTTTAAGTGCTTCTTCTCCTTCTTCTCTGTGCTGGAGGTTGAGGTGGAGGCTAAGGGTGGAGTTGCCACTGCTTTCTGGACAGGCCTCACCCATCTCTGTTGAGCTGAGACATTGATGAGTGTAGGTGTAGGAAGGCTTTGGACA
>NW_005076893.1:0-258 GCF_000277835.1 Geospiza fortis | reverse complement strand
TCTGTTTAACCCTTGATTACACAGCCAACTATAGTCTGTATAAGCCTATATCAATCCCCCTTTTCTAAACTATAGGAAAATTCTTTTGTCTTCTAGGTGATACCGCAATATTTTTTATTGTGTTTTCATGCACTTCAAGAATTGCAATAATTACATTTATATATTTCATTATCCTAACAATCCAAATAAGCATAAACAATAATACAACTAGACTTATGCAAACTAAAACTAAAAGCACTATTATAGGATGACACAACA
>NW_005076892.1:0-258 GCF_000277835.1 Geospiza fortis | reverse complement strand
TTTTATTTCTTCCCATGGTTTCATCCCTTTTTCTGATAAGAGGAGTTAATGAGTTCTTCCCCAGTCTCCTCTGGTGTTCTGTCATGTGTCACTGTTATCACTTGGAAAGGTCAGTCTGCGGATGGCTTTACACTGTTTTCTTAGTTACACAGAAGCCTTTTCACATCTTATGTTTTGCCAAGGTCTATAATATGTTCATCACGCCACTATTTCTATAAGCTATACATGAAGATTATATTAATTATACTACTATTTCTA